>NC_083457.1:8163326-8463326 GCF_023558535.2 Drosophila nasuta
TCATTTTTCATTTATTTTTGTCTTCAAATGAAAATAGCAACATTTATTATTGTATGTATATATATTGTACATATAAACTCTTTTCCCCCGTTTATAGGGTATAAAAACTGCGCAAAGCAACACAACCAATAATGAAGCTCATCATTATCCTGTGCACAAATCCAATTTGATTATGTTAATACACGTGGAAAGGAAATGCTTTTGCAATTGCAATTGCCAATTGGCACATCCTTGCGTGTCCGTGCCTCACTCGGTTACCCCTCACCCACCATTTCACTGCCCCCCCCCCAGATGAGTATAAACCGTGAAGCCTTCGACATAACATCAACGATATCCCCATTGTGGACTTCACTTCAATCGTTGTGATGTGTTTTGATGTAGCTTTGATTTTTGATTGAAGTTGAGCGTTGAGACGATTTTGCGGGTTATGAATTCCCAATTATGTGACAGCGGCTCATTCTCGATTGGTTGCATAATAAAATAATTGCTAGAGATATTAATTTTCTGATATTCAATTAAAGATTTAAAAGACTAGCACAAACTGCAAAACTGCAAAGGATTAGTTGAGCTGCTTAATTGAAACGAGGAAATACAAAACAATTGTTTTGTGAATTTCATTTAAGATTTAATGAAAGCACATTTCATTGATCTCTGGCCCAGAGTTGAATTGTCGCATTTTGCGTGACCAAAAACAGGCTATTTGCAAAATTTTGAGACAGCTGCAAAGCCGGCCGCATTCTAATTAAACGTTCCGGCTTGCCATGACAGTGTCCGGCTATTTTTAAAGCCTTAAATGTCACGCCTACGCCAGACACCGTCAACTGCAACTGTGTGTGTGTGTGTGTGCGAGAGTGTATGTGTGTGTTGGGCTTATGTAATCAGGACTGGCTGTGTTAGAGAAGCCCAGACTTAGCCGAGTTAGACAGAGGTCCGTGCTAGTGCGTAAATAAATTATATTTACGCAAATTCGCACTCAAATCGTGGGAGCAGCAGGGCAACAAGCGGCGGACGGAAGAGGGAGTAGAGGAGGGAGGGGAGGACTGCTGCTGCTGCTGCTATTGCGGGCAACGACGACTGCGACTGACATGATAACATTTTGGCCTAAAATTGGCAACAACAACAGCAGCAACAACAGCTTAGACAATGGTCAGCATCGAAGTATGGGCGAGGGCGTGGCTGCAGAGAGAGAGGCGCGTCCATTGTTAGTGCTCGTAATTGGGTAGCAACAATTTATGCGTCAGTTACGCAGCACAGACGTTGTGTTGTTGTTGTTGCTGTGTGGGAGTCCTCAACATGAATTAGACTCCAGTTGCCTCTTTCCACTCGTCCCCCTCTGTGTGTGTGCCACATGTGGCACTCTCTGTGACTGACGAACGAACGCAATTGCAATTTCAGCTACAATTGCTGCATTATTTTTACGTTTGCATTTAAATTGACCAGCTAAACAAGAGCTGCAAAAATATAGAATAGAACTTGAAATCACACTCACATCCACACTCGCATATGAATAAATTGCGTAGTGAATGCAGTTTTGAGTTTTGTTTGTGACACAATTCCATTTAATCGCTTCTTTGGCGCCAACAGCTTGTAACAAAAACAGCAGCAGCAGTAACAGCAGCCGCCACAGGCAACATTCAAGACAGAGACAGTAATCGGAATAATAATGAATGCCTTCATTATCATAGTGTTTGCTTTTCTTGTTGTTGTTGTTGTTCTCACTGCTGCTGCTGTCATTTGGCATTTGTTTACCCCTTTTTGTGGCGTCTCCGTCTGTCTGGCTCCAACACGGCTCATCCATGTAAGCAGCGCTCTTTTAAGGCCGCATCAGTTCCTTCCGGTCAATGTGTCGATGGCTTGGCGTCTTCTGTTTATTCTGTTTAGTTAGTTGCACAGCCAAAAAACTGCAGCTTGTCAAGCATTTATTCTTGCTTTGGCTAGACATAGGTTCTATTTTTTCAAATTTTTGGTCTTTTACGATTAGCATATGGCTTAGATTGAATAAGTAAGAAGTGAAAAAAGAGTAAACATTTTTGATGAAGTTTAGATTCTCTAAAAATATCAACCAAAGTGGAGTCTTGAGTGCAATAATTAAATTTCGATTTGTTCCGCATAATTCCCACGATGAATTTCGAGATAAAAACAATATATTAAATTTGCATAAATATATTTCAATGAGAAGACATTAAAATTGATAAAAGAATATAGAATATTTGAATTTACGAATGCAAATTGTAAAGGCAAATTATAATTACTTATTTATTATACTATTATTATTATGCTGATTCTTTATATAATATTTACTGTTGTAGACATTACTTGTTTTGTCAACTACTTAATAGGTTAGATTGCTTGTCTCTGAATACCAAATTCTGTATATAATATTATGACAATGACAATATGATATATGATAATCTTTTGTAAGTGTAGCATAGATTTCTAATATTTCCTCATTACTAAAAATTTCTAAAATTTCCACCACACACAATTTTTTCTAAGGAAAATAAAACATTTTATACTTATCTTTGGGCAAATATTTCAATGCATTTTAATTTAACCACCCGCTGGCGATCTCCCGAGAATTCTTATCTAAAATGTTACCGAAATGTTATTTATTTTAATTTTTGTTATGCTACTACTTCATATTTTTTTGTTCATTGCTTTTGTTGACTTCTTAGGCTGCTAAGAAATATAAATTTCAATTAAAATATAAATATAAATAAAAAAATAACAATTAGCATCGTTAAAAATCAAACAAATCCAATTAATAACAAGGGTAGATTAATACACAATTTATATTATATTAAATGGTCATCTGCTGACTAACTTTGCTTGCCATCCTCGTTGTCTTTTGAGCTGCATATCGCAAGTCGCTCACAAGTCATTGTTGGTTGGCATAGTGATGGTGGTTCGTTGCTCATTTGGTTTTGGCCCCCATCACCTTGGAGGCATTTGGTCTAATGCCAGTGAATGGGCTGCGATGCTTTTGGCTCGTTTGCCTTGCCTTGCGGCTTGTGTGTTGGCAGGAGTCGTAGGGAAGAGAGAGAGAGAGAGAGCAATGCATTTAATTATAATTCAGCTATGTGTTGCTTTAGCGGCATTTAATATATGCAGAGAGTGTTGCAACTCCGGCAGCGGTTGCCGCTTTCAAAACAAATGGCCGACGCACCGCCAAAGCGGATGCAGCCGGAAACGGATGTTTGGGTGTTGCACATTGTGTGCGAGCGAGTGCGAGTGTGTGTGTGTGTGTGTGTGCGTGTGTAGCTTAGTTCTGTGAATTGCTTACTAGGTGTTAAATTTATGCATTTCGGATGGCTGACAACAAACTGACAACTACAACAATGCGGCATGAATATGTTGAATGAACCAGCAAACTCGACGTTGCCCTCGCTCGCTGCATTTAAAAATTTAATACACTGTCACAATTGTTGCTCGCCACACAGTCACACAATCATTGCCACTGTCAGTGTCTGGGTGGTAAGTGATATTGGTAGTGCTGACGAAACGTGTGCTTTCAATCATCAAAGAGATAAAAAGCAAAGAAGGCGCCGTCGCCAAATTGCAAATAAATTGCAGAAATTGAATCAAATACGCATGCAATTGCAAACAAATAGAGCGAAGACCCAGAACGAGAACGAGAACGAGAGAACCAGAGAACCAGAGAACTGGGCTCATAGACAAACAAGCTCGAGAGCATTCTAGACATCGAACGAGACAGACACAAAAAGGATGAGTACGCAGAGAGGGAGGGGTGTAGACCTCGGAATCGACTCAACTCTGACTATGACTCGAAACTCAACTGTTTGGCTGGCTGGCTGAATGCCTGCTTGCTTGCCTGGCCGGGATATTTGTTGCAAAAAAGCAATTTTATGCTTGCAAAGGCATGAAAAGCCTTTGTTCGTGTCTATTTCACGTTAGTTTGGCGTCTGCGGCAGCGACTCTCACTCGCCTCGCACTCGCACTCTATGATGGCTGCATATGTTGCGCATACGCCACATACGCCACAAGAATGGAGAAAAAAAACAGAAAGAGGACTGAGCAAAAGAGGCTGTTGGCTGTTGAAGTTAGCGTAGCAGGCGGGAAATGAATTATTTATGAAGTGGTTGCCTCGTTGTTGTTGCTGTTGCCATTCGTTGTTGTTGTTGTTGTTGCTGTTTTTGTCGGTTTCAGCACTCGACACACTCATCGGCCTTTGTTACATGCGCTGTGGCTGCAGTTTCAAGTGTTTTTTACTTTATCAATTGGTTGCTTTGCACTTATTTGCTATTTGTTCTTACACACACACACACACCCATACACACACAAACAGTGTGTGTGCTGCATTTCCGCTTCCGTTTTGTTAGGCAACTGTTGCGCTCCCGGGAAGTTATTTATTTTATTTGCCATTGCCGCTGTTGCTGTTGCTGTTGCTGTTCCTGCTACTGTTGCTGCTGCTGCTGCTCGTTTGCTAAAATCAAAGAGGAAATTGAATTTGTTGCGAAAATTTATGTGCTCAAATGGAAATGTTGTTTGCCGTTGTTGCGCCAATTTCCTGAGGGCCCCTCTAGAGCCCCATCTGACAACTGTGTGAGCCTTTGATTAGTTTTGATTTTTCATCTAACTGACCCAAGGCAACAGCCACCGACTCCAACTACAACTCCAACACCAGCTACAATATCAGCAGTATCTAGCAGCTTTTGCTACAAGACATTGGCAATTTTTCATATGAACGCTTTTGCACTGACAGCTTCGAGATGCTATAAAATTTATGCATGTCAACTGACAAGTGGGCGTGGCAATGAAGCTGGGACGAATAGCGTGTAAAGTTAATGGCTTATGCCTTGTTAGGTGTCATGTGCGTTATCTGTAAGCGTCGCCTCAATGACTGAGCCCTTTAAGGCTCAACGAGCCGGATTTGTATTGATTACAAGACAACAAGAAAAGAGTGGCGAAAATATTAAAGCTAGTGCCTGAGATATTATTGCCATAAATCACATAAATGAATTTCGTATGGGTAATTTTTGAAATTTCATTACAGCGCAGACATTACAATGTCTGCACTTGGACAATGCTGCCACACGTATGTAATAAACTTTAATTGAGTGTAAATTTCTCGAATGCATGCAACTCTTAACAACAACGCTGCGTATGCGCAACATGCAAACGCATGTCAATGTGCGAATAATTCAATTCATTTTTCAACAAGTACCACGAATACTTTGAGAGAGCTGAAATTCGTCATAAATAATGAACAAAATAGCTTGGTTGGTAATCCTTGACACGCCCCGTGCCATATATGTATGTATACAGTGTGGATAGGGTCGTGGACATCAGCTGTCGCTTCATTAAATGCAAAGTTATTAAATTACCGCAACAACAGTCGTTTGCAATTTGTACATTGTGAAATATGTAATTGTCAAGGCGGCGACGAGATTCTGTTCCATGTTTAATCACAAGCGAGCAAACGACAGAGCAGAGCAGTGAAGAGACGAGTAAGAGCGAAGCGAAGCAGACCAAAAACCAGAAAAACCACATTCGGCAAAAGCCAGGCAGGTCCCTGAAAATCGATGCTCAAATGACAGTGACAATTTCATTTAATTGGTTTTAATTAAATTAATGAGTAAATTTTACAAATTGATGCAAAATGATAAATAAGTAATTTAATATATTCTTTTTCTCTCTCTGCCTCGTTCGTTCATTTGCATCTGTTTCGCTTTTTCTTTCTCTCTCTCTGTGTGCTTTTTGTCATGCATGTTGTTAATTTAATTTAATATCGAAAAGTTGAGTCGGTTGGCATTTTTTATGCATATATAATTATTTTTATTTTGTAAATGCTGTCAAACTTAATTTAGTTTAATTAATTTTACAAATAATGCGAAACTGTGTGTGTTCGCTGAAAAATTGTAAATAATTAGTTTAATGTTATTCTGATATTTTTTTCCCACCATCAGCAGCAGTTCATTATTTTTTCAACGCAGCAACCACTAAAAGTTGAGAATATTTTCCATGGCAGATTCATTGATGATTGCTGAAAGTTCTCTTAGCGTTTTAAGTTTTTTAAAATAAATCAATTTAATATTTTTTCTATATAATTATATAAGTTTTTAAAAAAATTCCAAATACTTTTTTTATTTTCAAATTTGTAAAATTATTTATTTATTTTCAAAATTTCCTTAAATCTAAAGTATGCTGTAGTTCGGTTTGCATTTGTTGTCAGCAGTTGACTAATTTGTCAATAGTTTTCCACAGTATTTTATTACTTAATTAAATTGGGAAACAATTTACAGTTGCCTTTGTGATATGACATACAGTCCGCAAATTTGTTGCAAACTTTATTTATTTGTGAATTCCTCGCAAAAGCCACTGCTGACACTGGTTTGTTATGCAAAAAGGGTTTTACCATTTGGTGATGTAATTAATTAGATTTGGCAAACATTTTTCTCAGCATTCTCATACCAAAAAGACAGCTGCGTTTTGCCATGTGCATTTTTCATTTGCTTGCCTCGCAGAAACACATCACACAGGGAAGATGAAGGAGAGTGCTTCCTGTTTTTCATAAGCACATTAAACGCAGCATGGGCCGATGCTGTGATGCAGTGCAATAGCAAACACAAAGGCCAAAGGAACCCCTACATAACACACAAAATACTAAAAAAAAGAAAAAATATTGCAAAAAAAGTGAGGAAAAATGTATATACGGAATGAACGTTGTTTACAACAGCAGCTAGAATGCATTACATGCATTTGATGCATTTCTGATACTCTAACTTTATGGAGGAGTGATGAACTGCTTAGTTCAAAATGTTCAAATTTTCTTAAAGAATATAATTTAATTGAAGTGAATGTCATATTTTAAGGTACTGTTGTGAATTCGAGTTACTTATCGTTTTCAGTAGTGTTTTCTTTGACGAACATTTAATTTGCACTCTCAATGATTACTTTTCTTTTGCGTAGAGTATTCCTAGTCTCGACTCTGGAGATTTTGAATATTTTTTGCTGTTTTCTAAATAAATTTCGAGATCAACCTGTTGTTTATTTGCGCTGCTGTCAAGCGCATAGAACAGGGAATAAGAGACTGAGAAAAAGTAAGAGAGAGAGAGAGATAGAGAGAGAGAGAGAGAGAGAGCAAAGCAATAGAGAGTGTGGGAAAGTCAATGAGGGAGGGGCACACAAAGCGCTGTGCGTTGGTTGACACCAACGGGGCGTCTTGTTTGTTTGTTTACCCCTGGATGGTTGTGCATGCATTTTTTATGCTGACAAGACATAAAAGAAAATGTACATAAAAGTCGGTTGAGGTGTTTACTGATGCGTTTCGCCCAGTTGCTTGGGGTTACTCGAGATGTAGTGGGAGGAAGAAGTCAGTCTCACCTGGTCGAAGCTAGAAGTTTGGGTGACAGAAGAGACCTTTGGCTTTTAGCATATCAAAAGATCGCATATGCCACCGTCAAAATGGCCGCTCACTTGCACACTTCCGTCACCGGAAGTTGTATATGTTATTAGCTCTCTTTTTTACACACACACACATGCTGGACAGGCGGATGCGTGAAACTGAAATTATTGTAAGATAACTTGTGTGTGTGTGTGTGTGTGTGTGTGTGTGTGTGTGTGTGTGTGTGTGAGTTATAAAGATCAAAAGCCCGCAACGCTTTTGTCAAGTTTTTGCGCCTCGCTTGCCGTCTGCTATAAAATTAATATCCGGTGTAAATAAAAAAATACAAAAATCTATATGTATTTGCTCTCTCTTTTTATTCGCATTCGTTTTTTTTTTAATTTTAAACAAGCAGCAGCAACTTCCGCTGCCTGAGCTGAGCTGTGAGGGTAAACTGTATTGCCCCGCTTGGCGAGTACATTTGTTTGTCTTAAGCCGGAAATTGAAAAAAACAAAAATGTTATTCTTTGCTTTGGCTAAAAGTTTCTGTGCCAACTTTTGGCCAACGACTCACAGAGATTCACAGCGAAAGCAAAGTTTTCAGTTGGAGCACTTTAAGCCTGCGCCAGACACTTTCCACACGGATTGTTAAATGCCACACAGACTCTCTCTCTCTCTCTCTCTCTATCTTTCTCTGTGTGTGTGTGTGTATGTATGCTGTGTGGTGCCTATAATTATAAAAACCGCTTTATTGTATTTTTCAATTACCTTTAAAATTGACAACAAAAGAGGCTGGCGAGCATGCACATAATAAATGTATGCAGGCGCTTCGTTTCATACGCTTCTGCTGCTGCTTCTGCTTTTGCTGCTGCTGCCATCGCGCGCACGCATGCAAATTACAAGGAATATTTAATTACAAAAAATGCGCATAATTATGTGAAGCGACGACCACCCTCCATCACAGTCAGTCACAGTCTTCCCCCCGCCCCCATTGCACCCGCATCATATAAAGAACCTGACCATACCATCTACTATATTATATGGCCACATAAATAAAGCGATGCTGTGGCCAACATAGCTGATGTCCTTTGGGCAGCTGAAGCTGAAGCTGATGCTGCTTTTACTGCAACTGCTGCTGTTGCCTCTGTCTTCTTTGCCAACTGACGTCAGCTTCAATAAAAATGAGGAAACAAGAAATTGAAGTGACCAAAAAGAGTCGAAAGCCAGTTACAACTGAGTCACTGAGTGTAAAGACAGTCTCATAAAGCAAAATCAAATGACTCTTCCTTTAAGCTGGAGATAACTTATGTCTATGCCCAAATATAATTCAAAATTTGAATCATACAAGTGACATAAGTGTTAATATTAGACTTCAGAAATCAGAAAGCAAATGATTGAAGAACATTAACTGCTCAATGAAGTTTTTAAAGCGATGATAAATTATTTATTTACCCTGAACCTGCTAGTGAATTAAACTTTTCAATATACATAATACAATAAAAAAAATTCAAAATATGGTATGTTATTAAAATGCAAAAGACTTTCATAGAAATGGAATAATAAATTAATTGTGTAAGTTATCTACACAATTACGAAATTATTTTTTTAGCAAAGGTATATTTAAGAACCCGTTAAATGATCCAACCAACTTTTAAGAATGAATTTACTTCTCATATTAATATTAATTAATACAATAAACCAAGACCAGCTTTAATAACTGAAAAGATCTAGAATAAAAAATTAAAAAAATTGTAAATTACGTAACTTAAATAATTTATTTCCTAATTGACTTAAGAAACCTTTTACTTACTCTTCCTTACCATAAAGTCGAGGTCGCAACTTGCCTCTCACTGCTGACGTTGCATGTGACAGTTCAAGTGTCGTATACTTAATATTATATAATATTCGATTGCGCAGGTTTCTTTTATTGGTTTGAACCTTTTTTCTCTTCTGCACATTATGATAATTTGGTGGCCATGTCGAGACATTTTCTGGCCTGGCAATTAAAAATCTGCCATTATGCTGGTAAGTTACAATCTCGTTCTCTTTGCTGTTTTTCTGTTGTGTCACTGCTTGCAGCTTTTTCTTTTTTTCATTTTTTAATGCAATTTTAATTTACGTACACATTGTCATATAACTCAAAAAGGACATGCAACGATAAACAAGCGATAAAAAATTATTTTAAAATTTAATTAAAGCAGCTGCAGCGACACGAGCATCAACAACAACAACAACAACAACAACAACAATTACGCTGCTGTTGACGAGACGTAAACAACGTTGTTGTCGATGGACACGTCAACTCTATTAAAACGCTGCCTTGATCAACGAGACAAGGCGAAAAAGGTTGCTTGCTTATTTGCTTGCCTGATGGTGAGTTGCTGTTGTTGCGGTTGCATTATTTGCTTCTTTTAACTGCACCCAACAGACGTAAACAAACACGTAATTATGAAATTCCTTGAGACTTTTGCGGTGCTTAAGCATTTAGCCTTCATGTTGTTGCTAATAATTTTGATGTCTACAAAATCCGAAAGCCTTGCTGTGATAATCCTTTGTCTATCTTAGTCTTGGCAGCTTTGATAGCTAAGCTAATTTAACAACTGTTTATATAAATTGGTCAGCTAGAATCCTGGCAGTTTTTCTTGCACCTGCTGCCTGAGTAAAGAGAAGGAAAAAAACTTGTCAAAACTTACACCACAACCGCTTGACAGCAAATTGTTTGCGTTCTTTTGCAGTTGAATTTCACATACTATTTGGCAACATCAGCAAACGGCTAAAGTTGCTTGCCGCTTTCTCAAATTTCAATTCCCATCCCCCTCCCTTCCCCGTGACCGCAAAGATTGGCTAAAGCAAACTGGAGCCAAACAAACGACTTCTTCTTGCCAATAAGTAAGCGAAACTTTTGCTTATGTTTTCTACAAACAAATGTGCATGGAAGTAGCTGCAGGTAGCAAAAACTTAGCCAAAAACCAAATTGATTTGCAACATTTTCCAAGGGGTGGGAGAAGAGGGTCTGTATGTGTGCGAGGGCGTGAGAAAGATCCCCCAATATAATATTTCTTCATTTGGACTGTCTTTGACGTGGCAGGCAACCAATTAAATGGCTGCCATAAGTCAGGCAATCAAAGCCGACAGAGACGTTACTTGACTTGACTACTGTGTGAAGGGCATGGCACGGGCAATTAAATGAAATTGCAAATGCAAACAAAAACAGTTAAGGCGAACTTGCGAGGCAACAGCCAGACGAAACTGCAATACTCTATCCACAAACATTAAAGTGCTACAACTAAAATTAAAATTTCCATTCTAAAATGCTAAAAATTTTAATTTAATTTAAATTGAACAAATGCAGTAAACAAAGTTTTAATTCTTTCTAACACTTGGCATATTTTCTTAGCCATCCCGAACTGCAAAAAATAGTAAATGACTTCAACTCTTTTTTTTATTTTTCTGCCTCTTGGGATATTTTTCTTTACTTTTTTCTTATTAGCTGCCGTTTGCTGGCTGTGACAGTTGCCGGCTGTGCGTTGCAATCAATTTAATTAATTTTTAATGTCATTTTCTGCAATTTCAATTCAATTTGAAAACACACTCGCACTCACACACACACCTGAAAACCCATTAAATTGTCGCCTTGGCAAATTGAGAATTACGACGGCCGCCATTTCCGTTGACTTGGCTCAAACTCAAACTCGACTCGATGCGATGCGATGCGACTCGACTTGAGTCGACTCGCAAGCTCAAGACAAAAGCCAAAGTGCCATAAAAGCTGCCAGCCAAGCTATATAAATGTGGCAACAAAGTAAACTGTGTCAACTTTGGCTGTTGTCACTGTGGGTGTGGGATGGGGTGGAATGAAAGAGGGAGAGTAGAAGAGGTGGAGTGTTTGGGGTCTACGCCACAAAATGTCGCTGGCCAAGTAAAGTAATTTCTTAACGCTGCGTTGCGCAGCAAGGACGACAATTTTGCAATCGCCATTTTGTTGACTAAGAAATATCGAAGCCATCTTGAAGTGCGAATATGCTCCCATGTCACAAGCACACCAACACACATACACACTCACACACACACCAACACTCAGGATATACACGCTTACACACTAACACTGTGGCATGTTGGTTTTAGCTTCGCCTTCTGCGTTTGCTTGGCCTGCGGTTTTCGCTTGTAGTGGCAGCGGTCTGCGGACAGAGCAACCGAGTTACAAGCTACTAGCTGCCAGTTCCCTACACCTCCCACCACCACCAACCTCTCTCCACTTGTCCACCCACTGCCACTGGCATACATTTCCTTAGCTTTCCTTCTTCACTTCGGCTGCTGCCGTTGATGATGTTGTTGCCATTGCCGTTGCTGTTCCCGTTTGCTGTTGCTGTTGCTTCCGCCATGCGCATGTCCTTTTGGTTACAAATTAAACTTCCGTATTTGTTTAGAAATCCATTTGTTAAATTACTTTGCAACCCGCACACACAACTTTTCCCTTTCATTTTTATTTCATTTCTCGTTTTTTTTTTTCTGCTCCCTTTTTGCTTATTTTCTTCTACGCTCGCAAATATGAAAAATGAATTGCATTTGACTGTGCTGCACTGACAGCGACCACACCACACACACACACACACACACACACACAAACACACTCTGGATGTGTTAAATGTTAGGCGTGTGCCACGCCCTCAACCACAACCCCGAGCACGCCCCTTACATAAGCCGATTTCTTCAACTATTTGGCAAACAACAATAATTTATAGCCAGCCATAATGCTAAAATGCATTTGATAACTGCCTGCAACGTTTTTGGGAGCACACACAAAAGCCTAGCAATTTATTTCCCATGTCTCTCTATGTGTGAAAATTGAAAATTTTTCATGTGACCGTATGAAAAAGTTATAAAGCACATCAGTAAATAACAAATACGCAAATAAACAAAGAGCAAACCAATAAAATAAATCCAAAAATATGCAGTGAACGCGTGTTTAGGCGTCGATAGGCAACAATATCCAAAAGGGAGAATTGAGCTCAAATACCACAACTATCATACAACATTTTGCGATGCATTTGGCAATATTTCATTGGAAAAGGAATTGCTTTTACTTGAATGAATAAGTAATGCTATTTGACATTATTAATTATTTATTTAAATCAAAGCTTCTGCTACGAATTCAATTGTAGCTCGAGGCAAATGAAACCGTCAAGCTTTCAGCTTAAATTTGTATTTATTATAGTATCTTTCTATTAACAATATCAATACAGATTTAAATTAAAATAGTGATATGTTAACTTTCAAACTATAACAAAACATAAAAATAAAATAATTTGTTTGACTTTCGGTCTTAAAAATCTTTTCATTAAATTTAAGAAGATACTTTGGAACATCTTAAGCATTTTAAATAGTATTTTATGCTGAGCAATAGAAAATACTAATTTTTAATTTCATAAAAGTGTAAATGTTTTATGCTGATTGTTAAAAAATACTAATGTTATATTTTAAACTTTACATGAATCAAAAAATTAAACAATTTATTTACATATTTAATATTTAAATACTGATCGATAAAAAAGGCGGGTGTCAACTTAATAAAATTAGGGAAAATAAGCAACTTGATTTTGTAATCTGAAGTATCATTTAAATATCTCACTGAAATTGAAAGCTTATTTATGTACTAAGTTACTCAAATTAAGAGTATACTTCTTTAGAATCTCCTGCTAAGTAATACTAAATATTGATGTTAAATTTGAAACGCATAAAAAACGAAAACTGAAACAATTTGTTTGATTTTTCAATCTAAACTTCTCCATAGTTAAAGTAAAGTGCATTGCGCTGCAAACAAGAAGTGTGCGAAGCATTTTTTACGCCCGAGTTTTTAATGGCAACGACAAACACGATTTAACACAACACTGCAGACAAATAAATGCATGTGTATGTGTGCATGCCGCACGATTTTTATTGTTTTGTTGTGGTTGTTGACTAAAAAGGGTTTTTATTTTTCACAACGGCTTCAACAAATGTCCAAACATTGACACCAGCTCAGAGCAGCGCAGCGCAACGCACGTTGAGCGCCATGGGACTTATAGCGCTTTGACCTCTCTCTGTTTTATCAGCGTACATTCGTGCTTGTATGCGTGTGTGTCGGTTGGCATTTTATTTAGAAATAAATACCATTATTACTCAGTATATTTCTCTCACTCCCACTCACACTCACTTTATCTAGTTTTGGTTATTTTGTAACGTATTTTTCTAAAATACCCCAAACATTTGTTGGCCGTCAGCACATGGCGGCGTCCCATTGTGAATGTGAATGGGACTGTGAATTCACGTGTGTATGTGAGTGAGATTGTGTGTGTGTGTATTCAGGACCTCCCATGGCGTTGCCGTCGTCAACTGTGTGACACCGAGGGAGGGGTTTAACGGCGGTGGCTTCATCAAATTCACTTGTCTGCACAACGGTATTATTGATGAAAATTATATGTTTGTGTTAGTATCATGGCCGCCATAGACTAACGACTAACGACCAAACAGTCCAACGGACCAAAAACTGTGACCTTTAACCTCCTTCCCTCACAGTCTCTCTTTCGACACACACAAACACATATTTTATTTGACTGCTCCGATTGTTCTCGACGAGAGCAACCTTATTTTCGTTATTTTTTTTCTGGTCAGTTTTATATTTCATTTTTCATGTGTTTGCACATTTCGAACGTGACTAGCGTGAGATTTGTAAAATTGTATGTTTCAATAGGCATTATGAAATGCATATGTTACAAAAGGAAAGCACAAAGAAAAAAACATGAATAAAGAAGCAGAGAGAATCTGAAACAGATTGTCATTCCAAATATATCAAAATTGTATTTAATAAATGCATAGAAATATATATCGAATGTTTGCAGTTGCATAGAAATGTGCAAAAAATTCGAATTGATACAAAAATAGTACTGCAAAAAAATGAAGCGTGCTGTGTGTATGCGATAAGGTTTTCACATTTTTGCAGGTTGTAAAAGCATAAAAAATCTGCTATCGAAACAAGTAACAAATAATACAAAACCAAAATAATAATTGTGAATTGTTACAGGTAGTTTGGTATAATTACAGCAAATCAAATCGAATTGTGGAATTAATAGAAGGCAAAAGTTACTTTGAATGATGCAATTAATTTGGGTTAAAGGAATTTATTTAGAAATTGATTTAAAGGAAAAGAAAGAAAGAATTATACAAATATGTATAAAAAAAGTATATAATACTTTGTAATTTTATATTTTCACAAATATGCGTTTAAAGAATTTATTTACAAAAAGAATTAGACAAATAGTACGACAGACACAATGTGATGATGATGTATGCTATCTGCTAAGAGAATTTATTTGCATAATGATAAAGGTTTAAATTAAACTGAAAATAAAGTGAATTGTTCCATAAATTCTATAATACAAATCAAAAGCTTCATTAACTTTAAAGTATGTGTCTTTGGAAATTGCAAAAATACATTCGAGTCCACTTCAATTTTAATATGCAGTTATATTAGAAGTTTGGCAAGTAAGTAAAAAAGACTATTATTGGCACAAAGAATTTTTATTGAACATTCGAAATGATTTTATTTGCAATTTTATTGAAATTGATTTAAGAGCGCAATTTGTTGTCGAACCAGCTTGGGATTCATCTTGAATTTTAATAGATAAACACGAAAGCAGTTGCAGTTGCAATGTCGGATGAAGGCAAATAATAAACAGGCGCTGCAAGGTTGCGTTGGAGATTCAAAATTAATATTTCAATATTACGCACAAAAGGAACGAATGAACGAAAAACCAACTACAAAGCTCACATGTATTTGCATCTGTATCTGTGTGTGTTTGTGTGTGTATTTGCATCTGCTTGTATGCGAGATGTCATGTTATTGGCAGCACTTTGATAGCCTCAGGTGATTGTCACCAACATATTGAAGACAAATATGATATGCTTGTCAAGGTAACCACAGTGTGAGTATCTGTCTGTCTCTCCGATTGTCTGTTTGTCTGCTCTCAGTCCTGATGTCAGTCAGTCTTGTATTTGCATTGATTGCTTTGCGCAAAATTTTAATAAAATGCATGCATGCTTGCACAAACAAAAGCAAATGCCTTTTGGCTTGATGATGAAATGCCAGACAACATATTTGTTTTTAACAAATATTTGCCATGCCAATTTTATGAGTTTTCTAATTAAAGTACTTTTCTCTCCAGGTTCACTCTCTCTTTGTTGTTTGTTGTGCTGCCCAACAAAGAAATGTTGGCTTTAAAGATGCAGCAGCAAATCTATAGGAAAACAGCAAACAACGGCCAGCAGCAGCAGCAGCAATGTGATTGGGTTTTTATATGCCAAACATGCCCCAAGTAGATTAATCTATTATCGATAAGTGCAAGAGTCGAAAATTTATAACCGTAAAAAAGCAGCCTGCGGGCGAGCAAATCGAAATCCCAGTGCAGACTCGACCCGACCCACCATATATATATATATATATATATATTCGTTGTACGACCTCTAGACTGCACTTAAGTGCTTGAAAATTGTTTTCGATATTATTTGGCTGCGCTTTTCCCAACCTCTCTTCTGGCTCTCTATCTCTCTATCTTTTTTGTGTGTATTTTTTTGTGCTTGTCCTGCCTTTCAACACATTTGGCCATTTGGCCGTTTACTTGGCCGTTGGCATTTGTCTTGTCTGGACACAGTCCAACAGCGAGCAAAAAAAAACCATTTGTTGCTCTGCCACCGTTGACGTCGCTGCCAAAATTGAGCTCAGCTGCACTGAATTTAATTTATTTGAACGCACAGAGAGTTGTTTAGCTGTTGGATGTGTGTGTGTGTGTGAGTGTGTTTGTGTCAGCTTTAAGTGTTATTTATGTTGATATTTTTGACTTTGGTTTACTTTGCAGTGCATTAGCTGTGGATTTTGTCATCGACGTTGTTCGGTGTAATTAGGCAGCTTTTCGGCTGTAAATCTCATTGTGAGCGGTTTATTGGTCAGCTCTTGTGGTAAATTGATGACACGGACAGCGACCCCGCCTTCATTATTGTTGCACTCCTGTTGCTGTTGTGATTTACTATATATACTATACGTACATATAAATATGTAGGTATATGGTGTAGTAAGTACTTTGAAAGATTTTGATGCATTAGCTGTTTGTTCACAGCTGCTTATCGACAAAGCTGAGCTACAGCTGTGCTCCCTCTTTCTCTTCAATCACTCAATAACAGCGCGCATTTCACGGCTACTAAACTTTAACGACTTGAGTGCAAACTTAAGACTTTTGTTGGCACTTTAATAATCCATTTCATAACAGATTGCGTTGTATTGCTGAATTTGATTTACATTTCTATTATACTACTTCATGCAATTATATTTCAAGGGAGTAAAAATGAATTCACTACTCAACATTGAAATGAATTGTGATAACTTTTAAATATATTACATTTATACAAATCAATTCTCTAAAATGTCAGTTTATTTTCCGAGTGCCTATACTTTGGAATATTTAAAACTTATGATTTTGAACAGAAAGTGATACATAAATTTCTTAGCCAATTGAATGATAAATTATAAAATATTCATTTTATATTATGTACTTGTAAAAGTAAAAGTATTTAACAGCAAAGAATTTATACATTTGTTTTGCAAATCCATTGTGTACTAACTCTGTCTAAATACTTCAAACAATAACTTAAATACTTATTGCTAGCAATTTGCAATGTGAATAGAGAGCTAAGCTGTTTTGCGAACTTTAAGCTGAAAACGATTGCAGATTTTTCCTTTACAAAATGTAACTAATGCTCTGCATTTTAAATATGACAACAATTACAGTTGCACAATTTGTCGTCTCTTTTGGCATTGCGCTGCAGCGCCAGGCTCCATGCACCCTGCACCAGGCACCGACCGACCAAACCGATTCAAACCGACCAACCGAGCCAACCAAACCAACCAAGCGACCAAGCTCTTAACCATTTACCACACTCACGCTCACACACACACACACACATCCACAGACACATATGCAGTCCAACAAGCAATTTGTCAGTTTATCGATTTCTACCAAACATTTGTGCCAGACACTCAACTGTATTAAATGCTAAAAAACAGCAACAACCAACAAAAACAAGAAAAAAACGAAACCAGGAGCCAAAGTGAAAAACCTTACACACAATGAAAAGCTGTGAGTAAAATGAGGAGAGAGCGAGAGAGAAGGGCAGATGGAGTGGGAGTCCATTGGCCAATGGCATATGCTAAAAAGCGTGCAATACGAAAAATCGCATTGAGTGAGTGCAAAGAAAAAAAATATAAAAAAGCAAGCAAAAAAACCCATAAAAATAGAAAGAAAAAAATAAAGAAATTGAGGCAACGGCAACGACACACGGCAACCAACACACACACACGTACATGAAATGGGTATTTCAAAGCGAAAAATCGAAAACTGAAAAATAATTTTCAAACATAGATAGAGCCAGGAGCCATAGAGTAAGGAAGGTATCTAGATGAGAGAGTGGAGTATGGGGGGGGAGGAGAGACGACAGTCACATATGCAGGCAACTGCACATACACACATCAGAACACCATAAATAATGGTTGCATGATTTATCGATAACAAGCGCAATTTACAGTCGCACAACAACAACGACAGCAACAAAAACAATGCGACAAAATGGCGTGCAAGGCAAGCGGGCGGGCAATCGAGGCGGGGGACGGGCAACAGAACCGTTACAACTGCAATGAATTTGCTCGCGACAGAAATGTAATAAAATAAAGAAAATAGCAAGTAGGAATACTACAATTGAGTGTGCTCGACTTTCAGATATTCTGCATATTGAAAATTTTTTTCCATGATGAACAAAATTTCAGCTGAATCTTATTTTAAGTCACATTTACAATGCGAAGCATAAATCAAAGTAAACTAACTAATTTTATGCATAAAAAGGAAACTGTTTTTATTTATTATTAGTATTACACTAATATGATATCTGGATTACTAAGAAGTCCTATTCATTAACCATTTATCTAATCTGAATGGACTTCTTCTAGATGTTCTCCAATTCCCGTGGTAAATGCTAAAATAAATTAATATTGTTTATATGTACAGCCCAGAATTATTAATTCAAAACTTCATTCATTTTGTGACAATATATTTTTTTATTTATATTTTATTTGATGTAAATGTGTTTTCTTTAACTATTTTAATAAGTTAATTCCAATGTAACTAAATTTATTATTGTTATTCATATTTCATTCAATTGTCATAATAATTCAAATATTTTGCTCCTGCAAGGGTATTTTGTTATTTGTTTGTAGTAATATATTTTTAATATTTTGAAACATATATTTTACTTTACCTACAATCAATTAGTATTTATTATTTTAGACATCAGTCGTAAACATCCAGAACCTTGGCTGCTCTAGGGTATCACTAAACATCGCTAAAAATACTCGACACACAAAACAAATAAAAAATTGCATTGTCATTATGCTGTTCTTGGTAGCCAAACACACACACACACATAGGTGGAGTTAGAGCTTGGAATAAAAGCAGGAGAAGAAGTACTGGCTATAAAATTTGCATGCAAGCAAAACTCGCATAAAATTTTATTGAAAGCGCATTAAAGTCAAAGACAAGAAAAGCTGCGAAACGCCGCCGGAGAAGAACTTTATTAGCAAACGGGGAACCATCGAGGCACAAGCTCGATGCTTGGTAGTTTTGAAGATACAGTTTGGTCTTAAGTCAGTCAGCTGCCATTGCCGTAAAAATGGCGAGCATAAAAATGTCAAAGCATAAAAATGCTGCGGCATTGACTGGTCGAAAGTAGCTGTACTAGGAGTAGAGAACTAGAACTTCAAGCTCAAAGATGCTCAAGATGAAGGTGTGTGTATGTGTGTTTGGTTGTGGGCTAAGTGAAATGCCAGTAACCGGTAGAGAGAAGCAATCGACGCGTTGCAGCTGCCGTTGAGCATCAAAGCAGCTCCACCGCAGCAGCAGGAGCATGTCAACAAAACAAACAACAAACAAAAGCGCGCAATTTTCACGCCGCGACGTTTGGCAAAGCTGCCAAACAGCTGAGGTCATTGACGAAGGGGGCAACTCAACAGCATGGGGCATGGAATGCATGAAGTGCCACACAAAAGTGTGGCAGGAGTTGAGATGGAGACGTTGATGGGGCTCAAACAGCAGCTGCAACGCATTTTTGATGACTCTGCACGTGTAAGGGCGGAAAAACGAGGCAGTCCTTAACACGTCAGCTCTATTCCTTATTACCTTTTGAATGAATTGGTGAATGTGCGGTGATCTCCTTCCTTGTGCTTGGCCGGCAATATTCATGCCATTTAACTGCCCTTTGAGTGACTTTAAATTACAATAAATTCTGCGTGACAAAGATCTCAAGAGATATATTGTATTATTGTCATAAAATAACGCATTTTGGACGAACAACTCATATTTATTAACAGAGCAGGATTTCTGATCTATAATTATTTTATATGAAGGCTAATACTATCTGTACAAATGCACAGAAAATATTAATTTAATATTAATTTTAATAAATATTCAAATAAACCACATTTCTAAACAAAATTTTATAGAATATATAGCGATTTGTATCCTAATAAATTGCTATAAACTATGTATACCTGTTTGTGATTTGCATTTTCTGCTCATTAATTACTAAAAATATAATTTTTTCGTAAAAGTAAAATCAACAATTTTGTAATATTTTTAATTTGGAATACCTTGTATTGCATAAAATATTTTAATCAAATTATTTATCAAACACAATTTCAAATCTGTATTACTCTGCCGAAAACTCATAACAAGAATTTTTAATTTTTTGCTCATTTATTACCAAAGATTTCACTTTTGCAACACCAATTAATTGATAAACTTTAATATAATTTTTAATTAATAATGAAATATTTTAATGAATTTATTTACTATTTTAGTAACGTGTCTTTTTGACAGCTGTCAATTCGAATGTCAGTAATCATTTAGTTAGGCGCTGTCGATCAATCGATTTGGCATTTTAAATTTTTAATTAAAATGCCAAAAAGCAATTGCTAGCCGCCCAAAAGCTTCACTAACTACTTGTACAGCCCTTGCATTTGCATAAAAAATCAGCAAAGTTGAGAGCATTCCTCTCTGACTCTTCATTTTTTTTTTTTGTTTTAGTACTCTGACTCCAACTCGCTCTGTTGACTGTGCGAAAATCAAATGAAATTAAAATCACAAAAAATATGACGTACAGTGAATGAAAAATTTTCAACAACGTCATTTGTGCCGACGATGCCGATGAGCAGAGAAATCGTTAAAAACAATAAAAGAAAAAAATAGACGAGAAAAATTTGGAGCAAGTGCCACGAGACTGCTGTAAAAACCGCAGCAGTCATGAAGAATTGTAGAGAGATGTGGAGAGAAAGTGAGTGAGAGCAGTGTAGCACTTACAGATATATACATACAATACGTATGTACATATATATGAATGGAGAGGAAGAGAGAGAGAAATAAGAATTTCAAATAAATCCGATTAAATGGAAATTTATTGTCATCCAGTGGCGAACGGCACTTACTGCTTCAGTGGGGCGTGCTCATCGACTGGTCGCACAGTTTTCCTGGATATTCCCAGAGTTCCCGTTTCACAATTCCCAGCTCCATTCACCCACCTCCTGCCCTCGCCCACGTTTTGGCAGTGATTCGACTTCAACACTTCAATATGCTCGCTGACTGCCTGTCTGCCTTTGGTCGTGGCCCTGGACTGCCTGCCTGACTGCTGCTGCTGCCTCTTCGAATGATTCTGGCTCTGCCTCAACATCAGCCGCTGCCATATAACATTCATTTTATTTTGTGTTTGGTCTTGTCCCTCCTCCGTTCCGTGCCGCTGCATGTGTTCATGTTCTCCCTACTGGTCGCTAAAAGCCAGTAATGTCCTTTCGCCACACTCGACTGCATTTTTCTTTAACACTTCAATATACACTCGCCCTTCCCGAAAACGAAAAACGTAAAACGAACAAAAAAAAACAAAAAGAAGCATTTTGAAAAATGTGTAAAAAAGTGCCCATTCACAGCTTTACAACGCGCTCGAACATCAACGAAACTGCAGCCCACAACTCGCCATCTAAAATCCGGGCCAATACTCGTTGCCAATATCTATGCAGCATCCTTTTGCATTGACTCGTGTCTAGTTTTGCGGTTGCCAGCGACAACTGCTTTTTGGTCTCAGCTCTGCGGCCCTTGAATATGCAAGGAATTAAGTAGTCTTTACAAAAAAAAGGAAATAACTAAAAACCCATAGAACTCCCAAAAAAAAACTAGTACACGAAGAATTTAAGCCAGCTCCAAAGGCTTACTGCATCATGCTAAAGGTATTGCCACAAAAAAAAAACTAAATAGAAACAAGCTTAAAAATAAATGTAAATTAATGCAATCCACCAAACGTTGGCCAGTGGCCAATGTGGTGTTAGTGGTCAGATAATTGTGGTGTACAGTGAATGAATGAAGAAAACGTTTTCCATTCAAGAGATAATGCTCTTTGATATGGGTTTGCATACGCTGCCAAAAAATATCCAAAAAGAAAACAATGATGACGTTTTTAAGAAAATCTTTTGCAAAGTCTTACTTAAGTACAAATTTATAAGAAAGCCACAAATGAGTGTGCTTCACTTTTAGATACCCGTTACCGATTTTGTATAAAAGCAAAAAAGGACGGTATTATTAAAACATACAAAATTAATTAATAATATTTACATAGTACAAGTTAAGTAATGATTATTTATTTAAGCTTGCAACATTTTATTATATCAGTAAAGCTCAAATAAATACTCAAAAGATAATATGATAATATTTATATTTTCCAACTAAAATATAGAAGTTGAAAATTTATATATTAAAAATATTAATGATGTCGATGAAATAAATATTTAACTAAATTTCAATTTAAATTTGAATAGTAAATGTTTTCCAATATACATTGAATGTATTCCTTATTTCTTTTTACTCTCTGTTTCTTTTCAGGTAAGTGACCCATAATTTTTGAATGAACTTTTATTTAATTCAGTAAGTAGACAATGCAAACAACAAACAATTGAGCGTCTCACCCCCCGAAGAGTCAATTACAAAGCCATTAACTGTTGCTATTAACGGCATGCAACTTGTCCAATGCCAACCTCGACCATTTGTGATCCATCAAATTTGCAAATGACAAAAAAGTAGCTAAAGAACTGAAGTACCAGGCGCAACAGATACCCTGTAAAATGAGTGAATGTTGAGATTCTCTAGTTAATTAAAATAATATAAAATTTGCACATTAAGTACAGGGTATAAGAAAGGACCTGCGAGTATACATAATCAACTTGAGTTGCATGTCAGGCCAAAGACAAATGATGAAAGCCGCTGCAGCCATGGAAGCCATGGGAAGCCGTGTAAGCGACAAAAGCAGTGGGAATGGGAATTGCAATGAGCTAAAAACTTGGATGAGCCACAACCAGATAAAGGACAGTAAGGACAACGAGGACAACGACAAGTATGTCAACGCGTTGTCCATGAAAGTTAGCTGCGGCTCCTATTTTATACAGTGGCTGCACATTTTTGCTTTTAGATTAATTAAAATTGCTGCTGTTGATGTTGCTGTAGCTGTAGCTGTAGCTGTAGCTGTAGCTGTTGCTGTTGCTGTTGCTGTTTGCATTAATTGCCGAGTTGTCCATTCATTTGGCAAATGATGCAGCTGGCAAAGTTTTTAATTAAAATATAATGTAACATTTGATCGGACTGAACTGACGCAAACACATGCATACATACAATATACATATGTATATTCTATGCCTAGTGCATAGAAGGCAGCAACTGAATACCTATCAACTTGATGGACAGACTGGACACGGCCATACACAGTAATTAAGTCTAATCAGAATTTCCAACAAGCAAAAATCATGCGTGTCCAGTGCACACACACGGCAAGCAGGCAACGCTGGCAAGGCTAGCAGGACGACAGGCACAGAGAGAGAGAGAGGCCTGCAGGGCTCATGCAGGATATCCAATTCTCTCGCTCTCTCGCAGCTGCCTCTCTCTCTCTTGCTCTTTTATCAATGCTCTGCTCTGTTCGGTTTCGGTAACATGAGCTTCATTAGTGTATGCAATAATGGCAAACATTTTTTGCCTGCCAGGCCTGAGCGACGGCTACGACGCTGACGCCGATGCCGACGACAGAGTGGCTGACATGGCCAACACGACGTATGCGTAACAAAACTGCCAAGCATGAAAGTATAGAACTCTCCGGACAGCTGTGCGTGTGTGTGCGTGTTATTTGATAGCAAAATAGATGCTTCCAGCGAATGCAACTGCATTGAGTTGCATGACATGCAGCTGCTGCTGTTGCTGCTGCTTCTACTACGGTTGCAACTGCAGCACTCGTGATTTGAATTTCGTATTTGAATTTGAATTTCGATATATGAAGTTTGCCAGTCATAGGTTTTTAATTATTTTGTTTGGTTTTCCTAACCATTGTTCAAATGCGTAATGCCCGTTTGCATGCGTATGTGTATGTCTATGTGTATGTGTATGTGGTTTTGTAATGCGCACATAATTGATGTCCTGGCAACTGTGGATTGAAGGCTGAATCTGAATCTGCACACGTGTCCGACTCTGGACCAGAGCATCAGCCAGGCAACCAAATGTAGTATTATCTGCACAAAGCTGGATTTTGGTTACATTTGTTTGAAATTGTTATTTCTTGTAGCTCGCATTTGATATTCCTATTGGATACTCGAACCTGAATATTGCGAAATTCATCAAAAAATATTATTGTCAGCCTACAAATGGCAAATTTTATGAATTTAGACATGTGTTGTTTGCCGAACAGTTCGAACAATATTGAATGTCACTTAATTGCTCTGTTGCAGAGTATTTGCAATTTATTTTTCATTAATTGGATATTCGGATGAATTTCATTGTTAATTTTGTGGCTATCACTTTGCATTTAAATTTTTAATACATGCTCTTGCTTTAATTATTATGTAAAATTTTATTAATTGAAATATGTAAACTTTGTATATGATTTTACTTGCAAACATTCATTCATTTCATTTCAATCTTGATCAATATAGAATAATTAAGAAAACAAGTATGTTCGACTGCTATATGCCTACTACCCAAAAGAGTTCCGCATATTTCATGGAATACCACAAAAACCCTGAAAATATATCGAATACTATGGTATATCAAAATGGTACTACATTCAAAATATACCATAGGGTATAAATTATACTAGATTGTCAGCAGAAGCAACTAAGACCTGTTTGCCGAAGGTGTTTTTTGGTATACAAAAGTACTTTTTAATTTGAATATGCACAGTATTAGAATCCTATCCACGACATTTCAAGTTTCCTTTCTTGCGTATCTCAAATTATTTCTTGTTTCTATACCTTGTTAACTACTTTAATATTTCCCCATGCTCTTACTTTTGTATACTTCCTTGCCCACTCTCTTAATTCAGTTGCCTTTCCTTTTGATAACTCTTTCTGTTGGTTTTGCTCGATGACTGCCGCATAAATGCACCTTTGGCAGGACGCCTTGAAGTGCCTTTGTATCTATTGGCCAAAAGCAGCTTTTATTTGCTGCTTATGATTGCTCATCTGCCTAGGCCTGGACCTGTTTTTAATTAAGTTCTGGCTCACTGACTCATACTACCACAGAGTAAGTGGGAAAGATACACACACTCACACAGACAATTACTCAGAGACACAGATAGAGAGAGAGAGGGAGAGATTTTGAGATGCATTTGCAACTATGCAACCAAATGCTTAACGCTTGAATAGCTGCAAAGTTTTCAAGGTTTCTCGTCGTTTGGTAATAGCGATCAGTTGCTGCCAAAGTCTAATTGCATGGAACGAAACAAACGACTTGGATAAGAAGTGTAAGAGCAGAAGAAGGAGCAGAGCAAAAGAAGATGGGAGAGATGAGAGTGAGCGCATAAAAAGCGCAGTGCGAGCACGTAGCATATGTAAGAACACTACTTTGCATGTGTGTGTGAGTGTTAGTGTGTAGGAGTATTGGTGTGTGTGGACGATGAAAAGTATGCTATGACTAAAAGTTGGCAAACGGCAACCCACTTGGCATGTCACTGGCAGATGCAGACGCTGCCTGAGGATATCAACGCCAACTTTAGCTGTAAAAAAACAAAAATGATTGTGGAGTAAGTAGTGTGGCTCAAAGAGGGACTGAGAACTGCTCGTAACATATCTTGTCGTCGTCGTTGTCGTCAGCGTCGCAGTCGCAGTCGCAGTCGACGTCAGAGTCGTTGTCGTTCTCGCCAGCGAATTGTTGCATAAAAGTCAAAAATCTTCAACTTCAGCATCAACTATATAAACGCGACGCTGCTGCTGCGCGCAGCGCTGCTCAAGTCGTCAATGGCAACGGCACTTGAGTGTGCACACACACAGTCGCATACCCCATATCGACATTCTCATCCTCGTTGTCGTCTATCATGGCAAAGTGCTCATATTTGCTCAACGAACGAGCGCCATCACATCGCATCGCATCGCATCGCATGGCATCGCATGTCCTTTTTTTGTCCTTCGACTTACGTTTGCCTGCTGCCTGACTCACTGACTGACTGACTGACTGGTTATGGATATGCCTTTGAGCGTTTTAAATTTCATATTGCAACTGCAGTCGCCCCTCGCCTCAGTCTCCCATTCTCTGGCTCTCTCGACTCTCGACTATTTGCACACACTCTCAAAAGCATTGCGACCTTTTTTAAACTCAATAACTTAGCAGAAACTTTTCTACGAAATACTATATGTACATGGCCACATGCAATTATGTTGCCAAACTCAATGAAATCTCGCACATATAAACTCACAAACACACACACACACACTTACAAGCGCTCATGCAACGAAGCATCATTTTTACACACAAATCATTCACAGCCAAGTGTGCATTCAATCGTATCCAGAATCTGCCCATCTCCCAAACATTCTCTACTCCTCTTTCCCTTCCCCTTTCCCTGACCATGCGCTTGGCATATGCATATAGTGCCAATAAAGCGTGCACCAATGCAGCTCATCAGGCAGCAGTCACTCAATACACTGAGCGAAAAAAACTATTAATATAAAAGTATATCAAAATGTTATTCGTTTTTAAAACTTACTATAAAGTCTAGATACAATTATAAAAAAATGAAAACTTATGAATAACCATAATAAACAAGTAAGAAAGTTACAGTCGAGTGTGCTCGACTGTGAGATACCCGCTACCCATTTTTAATAAAGGCAAAATATTGCGGTATCATTTTGAAAATATACCGAAAATACTTTTAAAAAAATACTAAAAATATACCAAATGATATGTTTGGTATATCAATATAGTACCGCATTCAAAATATACCATAGACGGCTCAATATACCAGATTGTCAGCCAAAGTAACTAAGACCCCTAGTAAGTAGGCGTTTTTCCCATACAAAAGTATTTCCTAAATAACTTCAACAATTTTTATCTGATCGCAACCAAATTTTCAGGAATCATAACTACTACAGTAATTATTGTATATACCAAAATTCGTAGCTCTAGCTTTAAAATTACACTTGTTATTCGATTTTTTTGATTTGCGGGGGCGGAAGTGGGCGTGGCAAAAATTTGAAACAAACTTGATCTGCGTGCAAACATAACAAATGCTGTCGAAAAAAAATTATAGCTCTATCTCTTATAGTCTCTGAGATCCAGTGTTTCATACGGACAGACGGACAGACGGACAGACACACAGACATACAGACACACAGACACACAGACACACAGACACACAGACGGACAGACGGACATGGCTAGATCGTCTCGGCTATTGATGCTGATCAAGAATATATATACTTTATAGGGTCGGAGATGCCTCCTTCTACCTGTTACATACATTTCCTGCCGGCACAAAGTTATAATACCCTTCTACCCTATGGGTAGCGGGTATAAAAAGACAAAAGTACTTATGAAAATGAAAAATTAAAAATATTGATGAAATTATTTAAATTTATTGTCATTAAGAAATTGATATATAGTTTTAGTATACAAAAATAAAGAACAAGTGTATAAAAATATTTTAAATACCAGTAGTATTTCTAAAAATTTCAAATATAATAAAATGTGCAAGTCAAATTAAAATATTAAATTAAAAATTTAGTTGAGTTAACTTTTGTTAATATATATATTATAATAATATAAGTGTTACCTACAAAAAGCATATTAAAAAATACCAATTTATAAAAAAGAAAAGCCACAAAATAATGCAAATGAAAAATGAAAACACATTTTAAAAAGAATATCTTAGATATTTGCAACATACTTCCTTTTTTTTTTTAAATATGTTTTTAAACAAAATCTTATTGATACACATATACAATGTGATTATTATTATTATTATATTTAATATAAAACATATTTGAGTTTTAAATGAATCATTAAATTTATTTATTATAATTATAAATTCTCAATTAATTTTTCATTTTTTTTTTTTTGCTTAAGTCATTAAGTATCCAATGACAAGTATAATTCTTTAATCTGTCAGGAATAGTCACTTAATATATTATTAATATGTATATTATATCAGTTTGTCTAATTGCTTCAATCTATAGTCAAGCATTCTTGCAGTGTGTGTGCTTGCGAGTGTCTCGTATATGTTGCTGGACATGCAATATTCAATTTTTCAATATCTGATACTCTGTTCGAGGTTGGCTCTAGGCTCAAACAGAAGCAACATCAGCCACAGCAGCTTTGGCAAAAATCAACAGCCCAGTCTCTGTTTCTGGGTCTATATGGCTTTTGGAACTCTGTCTCTGGTTTTGCTTGTTTCTGTTTACTGCATTCGATGGTGATGCTGGGGATGCTGCTGCTGCTGATTCTGGTTGTGACTGTTCTCTGGCCTGTCTGTGCATCACAGTGATTAATGTCTGTGGCAAATGCATTAAATTCTGTTAAATGTATTACAATTTTGCCATGCTGCAGCTTCAGCTTCAGCTACAGTTGCAATTCTTGTTACTGTTGTTGTTGTTGCTGCTGCTAGTATTGCTGTTGTCTTTGTTGTTGTTCCATACTCCATCCATCGAAACAGTTTCACACCAATAGCTACGCTCTGCCTGCGTCTGGCTGATTGATGGTCGCTTCATCTGATGCTTCTTGCTGCTGTTGTTGTGGGTGGTTTTCAATGTAACTTGCTTGTCTGTCGCTTGTCGGTTGATGCTTCAAGCTGGTTATGAATTTGTACAGTTTTCTGTTTCCAATATTGACCATTGACCAATGTCTGTGCTTGCTGTATGTCTTTTTTTCGAGAGAGCTACGTAAAAGTCAGAAAGTTTATGCAAATAAATAGAGCAATTTGGCAAACGTCAATCAGTGTTTGTAGAGCAGGTGAATTTGAATATGAGTAGCATTTGTTCGCAACTTCTATACAAAGTTTTATTGAATAAGTTTGAGTTGAATGTTTCTAAGAAACAATATTAAAAATTATAGTATAATCCAGTCTCCTACTTATTCTGTATACTAAAGCAATTAAATGGTTATTCAATTATGTATATTTAAGTGCTATGAATTATGCATTAAAACTTAATGTGTTAAATGCATTTAAGTGTTATGCAAATGAAGTTGCATTTATTTTTATAATCCAACAATTTTATGATTATTCAGCTCATTTAAATTATAAAAGATATTAATCTGAAATGCAAAAGCATTTCAATTAATCACCCCAACATGATCTTAAATTGATTTAAAAAGTAATTTCTATATGGAATTTAAATGAACTTGAATTGCATTAAATATATTACAAATTGTCTGGCTTTTCAGTTAATAATTTTCGTTTCGATTGCTATTACTTGCGCCAAATCTTCCACTTAACCTTAAACTCTTTGAGGGCCAAATCCCAAGTACACACTTCAAATGCCAAAGAGCACAACAATCTCAGTTTTAAGCCACACACACACACATTAAGGCACTTTTGTGCCTTGCCTTTTTATAGCATACTTAGCTGCGCTGCCTTATGCTTAATGCCAATTCAATTTGTAAAGTGTGTGTGTCTTTCTCACAGCTGCATCTACAGCTACAGATTGAGATACGCACCGCAGCGTTTTGGCAAACAAGTTTTGCACACTTGAAATTTTTGTGATTGATGTGCTTTGGCTACATTCGACTCAACCAAACGACTTCCCGCCTCCCTCCTGCCTCTCTTTTGCCACTGTTTGACTTTGATGTCTCTAACAGTTACTTGCTATGCGTGTATGTGTGTATGTGTGTGCGCATCTTGAGCCGGCGAAAGTTTTAATTGCTTTTTGCAATTAGAACTATTAGTGAGTGCGCCGGCTTACAACTGAGTCGCTGCAACAGTTGACTGCACAGCCGCAGCAGCAGTTAAAACTCCAACTCACACACACATATCCAGATTCTCAATCCTTCTCCCATTACTTTGAATGCCACCCACATTTCACCCTCAGAACATTTTCTCCTCCACATTTATCTAAGCAATTCATTTAATTGCTTTGCAATTTTCATATATGTATGTATAAAGATTTGCTCCATATGCAGCTTAGATGATCTGTGTTACTATTTTGTTTGTGGAGGGTTAGAAATGCTTAAAGATGCAGAAAAATAAAAGATTTCAATATAAATAAAAATAAATCTAATAATGTAATGTTGGTTATATAGATAACTCTTGATTATTGAAAATTGATAATATGTGTAAAAGTACAGTTTGATTAATTTAAATAATACTACTTCTTGCTGACAATCTACTACTGACAACTGATGAGCCATTACTGACGACGTATGATGTCGATTGCTTCGTGTCTATCAACTTGCTAATGTCAATCGATACCGATAGAGCCTATCGAATAAACTGCACCTCTGTCACATAAATATTGTTCATTAAAAATATTGTGGACCTATGAAAATGTTAATAAATATACATAAGTGTTGACATTTCGTTTTGTCTCTTTATATAAAATGTGGTCAATTTATTTTCGATGAATAAATCGTAATCATATTTAGAATAAAAGCTGGCCATTTTAGCATTAGATTATGTTTGTTTGCAGTTGTAGATAAAGTTGTGAAAGAAGTTGTTAAAAATAAAATAAGTTCATAAGCCCTAAAACAAGTAGCTTACCAAATTCTTAATTGATTTATGTATTTTCGCACATAGAAATCATATCGAGTTTGTCGTCTTCTGCAACTGAAGTTGGTTTCTTTTGCTGCTGCTGCTGTTTCTGAGTGGCAGTTGGTGATAGAGTGTATTTTCCTCTCGCTCTTGACCCTTCTTAGAACTGGGCAACAAAATCGAAATCATGTTGTGGGCACTTTGACTATTTTGTATGTCGCCACACCAAACGATTTTCTCGTATTATTGTAGTTGTATTCGATGGTGTTGTTGTTGTTTTTTATTCTTGTTGTTGTTTGTGTCGCAATCCTTTTGCATGTTGCAAAACAAATCAACTTTCCTGTTGCTGTGGGGCATTGGAAGCGAGTTACAAAATCGAACGATGAGTTGCATTCAATGGCAATCACAGCAAAATAGATGGAGCAGCGGCGTCGAAAAAAAATAAGTAAAGGGGATTTGTGATAATTGAATCTATAAAACGTAAATAATTGTAGTTAATGTGAGTTGCTTAAAAATATTGCAAACATACAACTAAGTAACGGAGACACAAATTGATATAAATATAGTTTGTGTTGCACAACACAAAATAATTATTTTTCGATTAAAACATATGAATTATTGTTTTTAGAATTAATTTAACGAAAAGAATAATAAATATTATTTAAAAAAAAAATTAATTAAATTTAATTTATAAATAATAATAATTTATAATACTACAAAAATATTGACTCTTGAAATGCTTAAAGTGCTTATATTAATTGTTAAAATATATTTTCGAAAATAACAAATTACTTTTTATCTAATTTAACCAAGAGGAAAATAATTAATGTTTCAAAAATTGTTTTTCCGTCTTGCTGCAATTTTTGGGCTACGCCTCTGCCATATATTTTTACTTGTATTCTCGGCTTTAGTTGGGAGCTGCTTTCGTTTCGCTCTTTGGCACCCCCTTTGACTATTTCACTTGTTCGCCACCCTTCAGGTGGGGACTCTTTGACTGGTTTTGTATTAAAAAATTAAACTAGATTTCCCTTTAGTTTTGCATGTTGCATACACATACACACAGCCGCCGCGAGCAAATCACTTACTTTGTGCTTTGACTTGGGCTTTGCCAGCGTGTACCTTTTTCCCGTCTCACTTCCCCTCTCCACTCTCCACTCTTCACTCGACTGTCGCTGTGTTGTCCTGTTTTGCCGTGACCAGTGCCAATTTCGATTGCATTTCGAGAAGCAATTTCAATACGCCTCAGAGCCTCAGAGGGTTGTATGAGGCAACAAACGCGCGCGCAACGGTTTTTTTAATTGCCATGTGCTCAGGGTCGATGTCGATGGCGATGTCGCAGGACCTGTGCTCCGGCTCCTTTTTGAAAATATGAAATCATAACTCAGCCAGGGGACTCCACTCACTCGCCTAGTCAGTCAGTCAGTCGCTGCGCGTCGCCAGGACGTCGCCAATGCCAATGACTAATTATGAAATGTTTGATTTCCCCGGGGACACAAAGCGCGACGAATATTTTGCGGCATGCTAGCGAGTTGATACCTGACACAGGAGAAAGCTGTTTCACGTTGCTGATGCGCCTTTTTATGCTCCTTGTTTTTTACTTCATTTCTTTTTTGGTACAGACAATCAACAAGAACAGGAGCAGCTGGCAGAAATTCGTCATATATAAATTTTGCCGGGAAATGAAATGAAAAATCAAAAACAAATTGCACAGAAATGTAATGAATTTTAAGCATTCCACACATGCATACACAACATATTCCGAGATGTTCTGGGAGTATGCGAGTGTGTGTGTGCAGGTGTCAGTGTGTATGTGAGTGTGTGAGAAGTTGTGTGTTTGTGTGCTTTTGACAAGTGTCTAGTAAGGCCATGTCAGTATTCGGCCATGTCTCTTTGCGGTTGGCCACAGGGTGTCTGTGACAACGACGACAACGACGACGACGACGACTCCTTCGTGTCCTGTGTGTATGTCCGTGCCAGGCATGACAAATATTTTGCAACTTCTCAGTGGCTACAAGTCTGTGAGTGAGTCACAGTGCGAGTGTGCGTGTGTGTGTGTGTGTGTGTGTGTGAGTGTGTGTGGTTAAACTTTAAAATATTTGTGTTGAAATTGCACTTGATTTAATTGTTGTTGCTGGCGCTATTTCTCTGTTTCTTCTCTTGTTGTTGTTCTTGTTGTTGTTGTTTTTGCTGTTTGTCTCGTATCATTTACAGGCAACTTTTCTGCTTTGTCTGCTGACTTCAACAAAAGTCACTTGCAGGCTCAAAATCAAAGCAATTGGATAGCAAATAAGCTCAATGATGAGCTGCTTGATGCTCTGTAAACATTTAGAGAGACTGATGCTAAGACATTTAATTTTATTTATTTTTGTTTAATATTTAAATTTATAATTTTAAATACAATATTATTTTGTATATTTATCTTTTATTTGTTATTATAATGTTATGTAATATTATTAAATATCAATTTTATAAAACAAAATATAAATGTGAAAAATAATGTTTCTTATATTTATAATTGCATGTTTTATGATAATAACATAACATGACAATTTAATGACATATTTTATTTAATTTTATTTCAATATTAACCGTCATTATTATTCATTTATCATAGCAAAAATTAAGTGTGTGTTTAACTTTAGCTTGCCAAACAACTTTTCCCTTATGTTTTTTACAGAGCACAACGCTTGTCTCTTACTTTCTTTCTGGTCTGACCGCTTTAAGCTTAAAATCTATGCGAAATCAAAGTAACAAAGAACCGCAACAAATTTGCCTTAGGCTGAATGGAACAGAGAAACGAGGAGAAACGGGAGAAGGGTCTGAGTGATGGGGCTGACTGGCCAAATGGTCGACTGTTGATTTGACCAAGCTGTGATTGAATTGTCGTAACCCCAAGTTGTCCACCTAGCATCTCATTCCATTCTTTTTCTTTCTTTCTCTCTGCTTATCTGTGGCTATCTATCTATCTCGTATCGCCGTGATGACATTTTCCAGTGACTGAATTTTATGTTGATTACAGATTAAGATTGCAACATTTTCCTCTGATATTGACAATAATGCCTTTGAGCATTATCTGCCATGCTGCCCTTTGGCCTCCACCCAGTCCACACAGTTATCCCCCCAAGGTCTGTGTCCCCCTTCCCCACACACTCTCCTTTCTTAGTGTCTCCTTATGTCTCTGTCTATCTCTGGATATCTCTGCTTCTTTACTCGCTGCCAAAGTGTTAATTTGGTTGAGTGGGTTTTTGGCTCGATTTGAATACATATACTACTCGAGTTGAATATTCTACAACATCGACTTCGACATCGACATCGACATCGTCATCGCTACATACATTCACAACATTTGTATGTAGATAGATATTTTGTATTTATATGGGAGAAAACACAGTCGCTGTGGCAGTGGCAGTGGCAGTGGCAAACGACAATGGCCACAGTGTGTTGATAATAATGAGCTGACAGCTTGGCATTAGTTGCATGGATTGTAGATTGTGTTTGTATGTAAAATGTCTAGGGCTTAGTAACATCGTTGTCAACATTTTCATGTTGTCTGCACACTACAGCTGGTAATTAATTTTAAAAAACGCTTCGGGCTAGTCAAACAAAGTGTAACAGGATATTAATTACATTTGACGACTGCCAAGCGGAAGTGTTAAAGTGTGTAAAGACGATAAACTGACAAGTAGCAGGAACAGTAGCAGCAACAGAAACTGTCAACTTAAGCATTGCCATCATCTGTCCAGGGACTGAGAATAGGCAAAATCTCGATTAAACAACACCATAAAGCTCAACTCACATGCTGCTCGACTAAGTTTTTGGCACTTCAGCCAGATGTGCCAATAAAAACTTGAATTTAAAATGTTTAGAGATGAGTAACTATGGAAATACTTTGACTTTGTTTGGATAATTGAGCAGCAGAAGCTATGACATAGTTTAAAGTAAGGGATATTTTTGTTTTTTAATTATTTTTATTATTTAAGTATTAAAGACGAACTATAATGAGAGTTAAGGTACTTTAAACATTTAGGAAAACAATAAACAATCAAATAAAAAATAAAAATAAGTTTGCGACAATTTTGACTATTGGATTTTGTCTTCATTTTTTCAATTAAATTATTTCAATTACAATTTAAGCATGTGACAATATTATTAAATTTATTTTTAATCTTTTAAAATAATTTTTTTGTTGACTGAGTTAGTCCGAGTATTATTATTTTTTTTGTTAACAGAATATTGAGAATATTAAAGTGAAATACTTTATATTACAAATTTTTTTATGCAGTTAATTTTTTTTAATTTCTGCCTTTTTGATATTTATATAAAAGCAATTGAGGATTTGGTTCTCTTTCAAATACGAAATGGAATCTGTTACATACTTAGCGACCATCACTTTGACAAACTACGACAGGTGTGCGCTTACATCTCTTAAATAGAGTGTTCGAACAACACACAAACACGCACACACACACACAGAGACGCACACTCGTTTAAAATTCGATTATGTAAACAGCAACAACAATAATTACAAAGCGAAATGGCAGCAAATGAAAGCAGGAAAAAAAACTGAAAAAAAAGAAAATTGTTGCCCCCAACATGACTATAGCTTTTAAAGCAATTTTTTATTATTCAATTTTGTTGATATTTCTTGTTGCTGTTGTTGTTGTTGTTGTTGTTGTTGTCTTGGTACTCCTCGACCAACAACGTAATGAAAATTCAGTTTTCATGTACTCAACTGCTAATGACAGTTTTTTAATGATGTCCGACGCTAGCTGCATCCACACACATACTGTTGAAAAATAAATAAAAATACACAAAATGAAATAAAAATTAAATGGATGAAAGTTGCGCCAGCAACTCGCATAACAAAACGCCAAATGGACATTTAATAGGATAGACGTCGAAGTCAGCGTCGTCGTCGTCGTCGTCGTCGTCGACATCGCTGCCAGCGTCGAGCACTCGCCGTAATGCCATTTTATTTAATTTCTGTATTTTTTCTATAAATTATTTCAAACATAAATCTGAGGGTGCCGCTGTTGCACTGTAAGCTACATGGCCAAAGAGCCAGGTGGCAAAAAGAGTGTCGACGACGCACCGTAAAAACAAAGCACTCTACACAAATTTGGTTGTAACGAATTTAATGTAACTTTGTCATTATTCAAAATAAAAATGGGTCAAAAATAAATTTATTATTACTTTTAATGTGTTTTTTTTATAACCAAGTATTTTATACTACGTAAATAAAAAGAAAATTAATGTAAACAAGTTGAAATTAAAGTTAATCATAATAGATTCTCAATTCAATTTAAGCTTTGATTTTTTATTGCATTTATATGCAAAAAATACATTAAAAACAATAAAAAAAACTATTTAACTACTTTCTAAAATATTCAAATTTTAAAGAATACCAATTTGTTGGTTTCTTTAATTATAAAATTTACAAAACGTAATTTTATTTCTTTAGAAATTTTTCTTTACCTCATAGCCAATCTATTTCTAATTTAGAAACTCATTTCCCAAATTTTCCCTAAGCTAAATAAGCCTTTTTCAATATAACTTTATGGAACTTATTATCAGGTTTTTTATGATCTTTAAATTATTATTTCATTCAGGTAGATTTTGCTATCGTTTTAAAAATTTTATTAGTGGTATTTTATTTCTGTAGCTTTTTTTTAAGGATTTGTGACGAATATATTTATTTATTTAAAGGTTAGCTATAATTAAAATTAATACTAACGCTATTGGTAAAGCAATGGCAGCGAAGGCCATCAGCTTATGTGACGAATATAACTTTTACATAATCTAAATATTTATTAGTTTTTTGTTATAATTTATTTCATGTTTTGCTTAACTGTATATTTTTGATTTCGTCTTTATTGATTGGAGTGTTTTTTTCAATATTGTTAGTTATTTTTGAACTGCGTAATTCATTTAAATTATTTTCTTAGTTTATTTAATGCACTTTTTTGTTTGTAGTAACTTGAGTTACTTTCTTCGTAACTGTGATATCACCTACACGGCTTTTGTCTGCCATATCTAACCACATTTCGCTGGGCATGGGTTATGAGTTTGGTCGTACTGCAGGTAACTTTAGCTGCCATCTCTCTCCCCTTTGTCTCAATGCCCTGCTCTTAATGCTGCTGCTGCTGCTGCTGCTTCTACTGTGAGACGCAGTCAACCTCAACGCAACTAAGCTGCGGTCCACAGCAGCACTTACCAAAGCAGACCTCAAAAAGTTTGCACCCACACGATGCCGACGACGACGACGATGACGATGGTCGATGCCAAAGCGTCCGCTGCGACTATAAAAAGGTGCAAACAGCAGCAATACGATGGTGGTAACAGGGTTGTATGGTGTGAGGGGATAGGGGAGCGTGGGGAGTGATGAGAACGTCGCCGTCGACCGACACTAAGCCTGAGTGCATTTTCTTGTTGTTGTGTACGCGCGCGTAGTTTGTTTGCCGTGCGTAAAATCCGCAACGTTACGCCATTTTGTGTGTGCTTTCTTTGTGTTGTGCTGCCCCCGTTGTTCTTGCTGTTGTTGTTGTTGTTGTTGTGTTTGCTTTTTTGTTGTTTTTCCTTTTTTGCTTTACAACCCAAGCGTACACCCTGTAAAATGCAAAAAAGGTGCGAAAAGTGTGGCCAGTGCTGTGTTGCTCTTGTTGCTGGTAGTTTGTCGATGCTGACGCTTTGATAGTCTCTGACAGAGAAAGCGAGAAAGAGAGAAAGAGAGGAAGAGTGAGCAAGAGGGTGCTAAAGCAAGATGAAGTGCGAGGAGAATCTTTTCTGCTGGGTTTTAATATACAACACAACCTTTGGTTGTTGCTCTTTTACTCGTCGTCGTTGTTGTTGTTGCTTAGCCCGTAAAAATAAAAGCCACGTTATTAAGTTGAAAGCACGTGCAACTTGTTGTTGCCACTGAGCCGCACCAGTCAAGCCAAGCCAGCCAAGGCAAGCCAGTGCCTTGCCCCCTCCTACATCATTTGCCAGCCTGCTGGCAGTTGCTTTTATTGTTATTACTACAATACATTTGGCACTCGGCACTATTTTTGCTTGCCACTTTTTGGCTGCATATTTTCTCACCTTTCAAGCGTGTGTTTCTCTCTCTCTCTCTTTCTCTGTGTGTATGTTTATGTTTGTGAATGGACTCGCTTTTTAATGGCTCCCGCCTGGGTCCTGCTGCTAGTTGTTTATCATGATTTTGCCTGGCAGCCACCACATCACTGCATTCATTTGGTGATCTTAAATCAAAATGTTTTATTCCCTCTTCAGCTGCAAGCAGTGCTGCTTGAATAATGCTCAACACTGATCAACAGTTGTCGACAATTTGAATATGCTTTCAGTTCACTTTAAAATGTTTTTGAGGAAGAGCATTCCATAGTCCACAAACGTTCATTAACGTTGATTCCGCTTGCTTTACGTTAGCTCTAATAATCAACATAAAAACAAGCACATCAACAGCAAAACGGATACTGAAATTGTTTTGCGCTTAATGGCATTTTAAATAAACTACACGAGGCTGTAAAAAATACTGAAATTTACCATTGTACCGAGAGAGAGGCACTTTTAGCCACTTTAATGGAGGGCCAAGTAGATTATTGCCGCGCCAAATGTGCAAATAAAATGCCCAAATGGTGCCCATAACGCGGCCAGGGACCCTAGTAATAGTCCAAAACTTAATAAAAACAGACGCCTGGTCTTTTTGTATGATGGCTAATACATATACACAATATTTGTATGTGATTCTGACTTTTAATAGCATACTAAAACTAGGCCATTGTCGATGCGCCAAAAACTTATGTCATGTTAAATAATAAACACTGCAAATATTTCGTTGTTCTTTAGGCTCATATTTAAAATATGGCGGTTTTACTATTGTGTAAGTTAACTTCTTAAATTATAATAAAAATTATATGCATTTCACCAAAAAACGAAAAACTTTAAGCGTCAAAGCAATGTATATGCAAGTGAAGTTAAAATATTTGCTGGATTTTGTAAGTATTCAAAAACCAAAAAATTCCTACAAGTCTCAACTTTCCATTTATCAATTTCTTATAATTGAAATGTATTCCTTCATCTTCCCAATATTATAAAAAGGATTTGAAAACGTGGTAGTTAGTCTCAGCAAAATGCAAAAAAAGAAACCAAACACAAAAACCATTTGAACTACATTTTCAGCTCTTTTCATAACCTGAACTTGTTTCTACATTTTTATAATGGATTAATGTCAGTTCAATTACATAAGAAAAATAGATAAAAACCATAGAAAATCTAAAATTTTTTTTAATTTTAGTTTCATTTAAATTAAAAAAAAATTAGTAAGATGGATTAAATTTAATTTCTTTATACCATTTTAAATATTTGGAAAATGTATATAAAAAAGAATTAAAAAAATGTGTTCTTTTTTAATTTCAAAGTCAAAACGCAATAAGAAATAGATTACCAAATAAATTAAAATCACTTTCTTTCATATAGTGATTATTTATTTTTTAGTTTATAAAATTATATTAAATACATTAAATCTGCTTGTTTTTATTGTGAGTTTCAATATAAATTTCAAAATAAAATCATTTCACTTATTTAAATATTATTATTTAACATTTAAAAAATTATAAAATCAGATGGATGGCGCTCAAATTGTTGACGCCAAAATGCAATAAGTAATAGCTTATAAATACGTTTTGCAAACACATTTGCAATGCAATTGTAATTGTGCAAATAAATTACCAACATTTTACATAATAATTACATAAAATGCATTGAAATGCTAAGCGACTTTAAGCAACTAATTCAATTAAAATTTTGCAATCGCCTGTTGGCTGTTGTGTGGATTGAGTGTTGTCCGCTGCGCAGCTCGATGAACAACTGCATAAACAAATGCAAGAGCTGATTGTATTGACAGCAACAAAAACGACGACAGCAACAACAACACCAACAACAGCGACAATATACAATGATAATGAGCAATACAAGTGGCAAGAGAGCCCCAATTCGAACACAGAGCCTGCTGCTGCTGTTGCTGTTGCTGCTGCCCCTTGCTGTGTCCTGTAGCCATTTGCCTGATAGCCATCAATGCCATGAACAAAACACAAACCAGGGACCTCGGGGAGATTGACTGAGAGGATGCAGAGACAAGAGAGAGAGAGAAAGAGCGAGAGGATGGTGTATATTATAGTATAGAAAAGGCGACAGGCGCTTTTCATTCGTGTTGATGTTGCCGATGATGAAGTGATAATAATTAAATTTGCATAATGCTAAGTGATTAAGTTGTTGTCAACTGTTGTCGCTCAGTTGTTGCCCATTGCACACGATGTCAATGTCCCGCAGCTGCCATTGTCAGGCGCTGACCGTGTTCAATTTGATGTACAACATTCCGAGCAGCCGAGGCGAAAACGATTGCAAAATCGCAGGCAAAACCTGCCCAACACTCGATTGACTCGATCTTTTGGGAAATACTCGGGAAAATTGCCTGCTGTGGTCTTGGGTCAAGTGCAATTTTGCATTGCGTGTCCTCGGCCAAGTGTCGAGGGATTAATTTTGTTATGTTTTCTTCTTCTATTTTTTTTTTGTTGTATTTTGCGCAACAAAACATTTACATTTAATTTGGCCTGTTGCGTTGAGCTTGTTAAACTAATTGAAGTGGCGCCAACAAAGCGTCATAATGTCGTGCAACAGGCAACTGGCAACTGGCAACACGAAACAACCTTTGGACGCATTGCACATAATGACCTGGGTTGGGTAGAGCGTTGTTCGTTGTTGGTCTTCTAATTACAACGCTTATTTATAATTGATTTGTGGCAATTTAATTAATTTGAATTTAACTATTTAATGGGGATTACCAGGCCAGGCCATGCCAACCAAAACGTTCGCGCGCGCATGTTCTCCGCTCTCTCAAAGCCGCATTTAGTTGCCCGCCGTCCTAATTAGCTGTTGCATTTTAGATTAGGCCAAATAAGAGGAGGCAACCAAAAAAAAAAAAAAACCGAAAAACATAAACCTTGCTCGTGTGGTTAATTGAGGCCTGACATCATTTCGGACGCCCACAGATGATTGGAACTGTCGACAAAAGTGTCATGACATTAGCTGAAAAATAGGCAATGTCAGAAGAGATTAATCTGCCAACAAGTTAAGAGATGAAACATGAATAGGGTATATACAAAAAAAATAAATAAATATAGTTTACTCTAAAGTAGTCATTTAATAATCCACTTTTATTTAATGTCAATGTAAAACAAAATAGACTTACTAATACAACTGTTTTTTACACTCTTTTTGCGGTCATCCAATATATTATTGTTAATGCATTTTGGTTGTTTGACTAACAATTTTACACTTGATTGGCACCAAATTAATTGTCATTTACTATATTTACAGTTATCTGGCACTAATTGCATTCGAAAAGTGCATTAAACACATAATGTTGTATTCGTGTTTTTTTTTTTCAATGTTTTTCGTTGGTTTCTTTATGCTGATTGATGAGAACATTTGCATTTGGTTACAAAATCTAAAATTAATTGTATGCCACAAATTATTTAGTGAGCGCAGCTATGATTACACAATGCATTTGTTTACTTTTATTTGCTAATAAATAAATTAAAAAGGTAACTAGAAACTCATTAGAATAACTTTTTATGAAAGGTTTTAAATGGTAGTTAATGCTAGCTAATTAGTTTAGAGATATAATTTATTTATTTTATTAATGTTAGTCTACAATATTTTAACTGAATTACTGTCAGCACAATTGAAATTTGTATAGACTCTATTTATGCTGAATATATCTATTTCAATCAAGAACAACTCAGGCAAAGCAGAACAAGACTTTTAGTCATATGTTAGCTTACTTCGTTAATAGTTTATTACCATAAACAGCACTCATTCTTCATCACATCTATCTTTTGATACAATGTGTCACTGAAATAGCAGTGAGTAAAACAAATGAAATGATATTCAAATGGCTTGATGCCATTAGGCTGCTCTTCTTCGCTTGCAAGCTCATCAGCATCTTTAATTACCCGAGGCAAAAGCTGAGCTGAGCTGAGCTCCAGAAAACTTTAAGCACTTGTCTCTGCCAATGACAGTCCAGCCAAACTGTGAGCCAGGAGGAGAGTCGCAAAAGGGGGGGAAGCGGACAGTTCGCGCGCACTTCATAAAGTCACATCAATTTATTTCATTTCCTTAGTTAATTTCAAAGTGTCAACATAATAAATGAACTGCACGTAGCAACAACAAACACGACATCGAAGAAGGAACAACATTGTTGTTCAGTTGCTGTGCAAAAAGTTGTCGCATTTCAAATGGTTGCACGCAACAAATGAGCGCAGGACTCGCTCGCACAGGACTTTTTGAAATACGCATAAAAATGCAAGACAAATGCGACAACCGAAGGGGGACAAAGAGTAAAGAGCGTGCAAAAATGCACCAAAAACAATGCAAAACCGAAATGAAAACGACAACAAAAAAAACACTCAGAAGGGGAAACAGAAATGATTAAAAAGGACATGCGAACACCTAAACGTCCGCGTTGGGAAAAATGCCACAAATGCAGCGACCGTGCAAATTTTCTTCATTTCCATTTTGACAAAACGCAAACACACAGACAGAAGACGCAAACGCAAGGCAGGAGGAATAGCAGCAGCGACTAAAAGCTGACGGACTGACTCCAACTCTGACATTGACAAATAATGAATGGGCAACAGCAGAAGCAGCAGCAGCAGCAGAAGGAATTGAAGAAAGCAGCCATAACGCATCGGGAGAAGAAGGCGTCGAGTCGGGTAAAATAATGACGAGGCGGCTAGATGAGTAGTTGGATAGCGCTCTGCGTCCTGCGTCCTGCGTTGTGTGTAGGTGTTACGCAGGAGTCAGAGATGGAGACCGGATGCAGAGGAAGAGGACAGAGAGTCGTCCCGGCGACGCCGCTTGAATGTGTCAAAATTGGAGCCACATTGTCCGAAACAGAAAACGTACGTCGGCAAATGTTGTGCGGAGAAAGGACAACGACAACGGCAACGATGACGCTTGGCTTGGCTTGGCTTGACTGGGCTGCAATGCCCAATGCCAAAACGGTAACCGCAAGGACGAGCTGACGAAGCGCGCGCGCTCGCTCGCTTGCTCTCGTCTTGGACTTGGACAAACAAAATGCCAGGACAAGGAAATTAAGACAATTGAACCGTTGAGGCGTGCGAGAACGTTACGAGCACATGGACGATGGAAGGTGCTCTTTGTGCATGTGTGCGTGATGCGGGGGTGTGTGTGAGTGTGTGTGTGAGTGTGAGTGTGGGCGTTGTCATGTTGACATTGCAGGTGCGCCCAGGACTCTCACTCGCTTGTCCGCTCAACTTGTGGTCGTACATTGTCAATGGCGCAGAAAGGATAACAACACAGCACAGTAAAGGACAACGACAGCAGCAGCAACAACAACAACAACAACTAGAACAACAACAGCAACTCAAGCCAAGGGGTAAAAGCGACGTGTTGGCTTAAGTTATTAAAAAAGAAATAGAACAAGGGCAACTCAGACAACAGTCCAGAGACGACTTCGGTGGAGCAGGAACAGGAGGTGGAAAAAACCATTGCCTGCTTTTGGGGGCAGGCTGCGGAAATAGAAAACAAATAATTGCCATGCAAAAAGTATTAGTTGCCTTATGGAGCGCACACTGTATATTCCCCCCTCTTCCCTTCTCCCTTCATCACACTCAATCCCTTGGTCTGTTGCAGTTTGAGAAAATAATTTGTTTAATGGAATGTAAATTTCATACTTAAGCAAATAAATGCGTTCGAGTGTGAGATACGTGGGCGTCGCAGTGGGCGTGGCCTGCCATTTTGCCAAGTTTATTTTCGTTGTTGTTATTGTTTTCGTTTTGCTTTTTCTCTGCTCAACGACAATAGTTTTTTGTTTGTTTCTCCCATGTTGTTGAGACGAAGAGACAGTAAAACTATTTGTTGGCTATTTGCACAAGGGATTTTGGCTTATACTTATACAGCACAAGAAAGGGTAGAAGTTTTAGGATTGAGCATGTCTTGGTCCCTCAAAGCTTATGACATATGTAGGGAGCGTGAGTTGGCGATTACAATTGATTGGAAGGTTGAAAAAGAAAAGGTAAAACAAACTAAGCCAGCTGCAAAATGATATTTAATAGAAATGCGGATTAGATATGGAAATGTGTGCCACACACAATCTGATGAAAAGATAAGCGTTGTTGTTGAAGGAAATGTGGAAAAAAAAACAGCTTAAGAAATCAGGGTTGAGATCATAAATAGAACAGAAAATATTTGTGGGGAAACCACATTTTAGGTAAATTAAAAAAAGAATAACAGACCTTTACTAATAATTATTACACCGCAATCAAATTATCTAAAAAAACAATTCCATAAATAAATGACAGAAATGTTTTAGTATCTTTTCGTGCATAATAGAAAAATAAATAAGAAACCTTAAGTATTTAATGCAGTATAAAGTTGATGTGCTTGTAATACCGTGAATGAACAGAAATTTATTTCGTTTTTTATGGAAAATAGGAAATAAAAAAACAAGATACCTTAAGAAATAATACTTAAAGTTGAATAACACCAAACCTTTAATATATTTTTTTTTACAAAGTGTGTACATTTCAAAGAAAATAAATTTTATTGTTTATTTTGGTTTTATTCAATTGTTTTTGTCAAAGGCATCAAACGAATTTCGTTAAAAAAAAACCAAATTGTACATTTTACTTCATGAAATTTAGAAAGGAAACTTAAAGGGAAATGCATTTTTTATATATTTAGAAATAATACAATGTTTTGGGTATTTCATAAACACATGTTTATAATAAGATTATTTGTAATAGACAAGATACAAAATTAATTAAGTTGAATATTTATTTGCTAGTTATAAATGTTGTTATTCTGTCAATGCATTGTTGCAAATATTGAAAATTCATCTCACATGCAATTTATTTACTTTAAGGTGGATTTAAGATAGCCTTTCTTTTACTTGATATTTTGAGACCATTCACTTAAGCTTCAAGCACAGCCATCGTTGAGCAGAAAATATATTTTCGTGCTATTGCTTTGCTGTCTTATATTTCATAATTTTCTGCTAACTGTGAGACACAATTCTATTATATTTTGGCAGCCGAAAAAGCGAGCAAAACCAGAAAGAAAGAGAAGTTATAATGAAAATGTCACATGCATTAATGACACTCAAGGTGACAACCCTGTTTGCAGTTGCATCATCGCACACGAGAGGGAGAAAGCGACAGTATGAAAGAGAGGGAGACCGAGAGAGCGAGAGAGGGAGAAAGTGTAACCATGTTTGACAATATTGCTGCCAAAAAGAGCTTTTTGTGATAGCCCTGCCACGCCTTGTGCCCATTTATGTTTGCTAGTATTAAACCTAAAAGATAAAAGGATTTCATAAATGCAACATGCTGATGTTGCTGCTGACAACAATGTTGCATTGCCTCTCTCTCTGTGTATCTCCTCTCACTCTGCTGCCTGCCATGTCGTACTCATATAAATAAATAAAAGCAGCAGCTCACAGAATGTCCAACGAACTCAACGCCTGTCGTCTGCTTCACACACACACACACACACACACACACACACATACATATTCCCTTCAGTCTCCGTTACATCCCCGACCCGCTTTTATTGTTGTGTTGTTGTTGTTGCTGATGCCATCGTGTCTGTCTCGATGTCTGTTTGTCATATTGCTGCATTTGACTTTATGGAAGAGTGAGGAAGTGTGCGCTACATGCAACACATATAGCTTAAGGCAACTGCTGCAACCCTTCAAAAAGCTGCAACTGAAGAAGGGCTGAAAAAAAAACGATGGCAGGATTATTAGCAAATTCTTTTAATTAATTTTGATGTTAAGCCAATGGCACTGATTTCGTTGTATGCTGAAGGAGATTAAATGCGGTGGATATTTTTTTGGTAATTTTTCTAAAATTTAAAATTGTTTAATTTAAAAATTCGGAAAAATATATAGATTTTAAATTTGATATAAAATATAAAAAAAAACTGTTTTAAAAAGAAGTATTCAAAATAAAAATAAATAAATAGTTTTAATTTATTTTGAAATCTTTCAGTTTAAGTATCAACTATATAGTTAAGAACTGTTCTGTAGCTATTTGTAAATCGCTTACGTTTATTTATCATAAAATAACTATATTGGTAATAAATAATTTATTTAATGCTATATTTTATATATGATCTACGTTCGTAAACTTAACGTAAATTGGTATTATTATTTGGAGACACATGAATAAAGTATTTTTCTAGCTATAAGTAAGCTATAAATTTTGCCCAGACAATACATACAATTATAACAGCAGTGTTTATGATTGCTGATTTGTTTTCAATCTGTAGTTGTTTGGCTGAACTGGTATATTTTAGTTCTCTATGGTATATTTTGAATATAACAGATATAGCCTTTGGTATATTTTAGTAATATTGCGGTATAATAATTCGGTGTATTTTAAGAATAATACAGCACTGTTTAGTTTTTATTAAATATTGTTAGCTTTCTTACCTGTTCTTTTTGATCTTAGGCAAGCAATCTAATGTTTTCAAAGACTATGGTCAATATTTGCTCCAATCAGACCATATTCTAATATCTGCATTCCTTATTGAACTCATATACTGTATTCTTTATTAGAATATAATAATTTAAGAAATTGTTAAAAAATGGAGATTAGAAGAGGAGATTCACTAAGAAATCTTATTTTTAAATAAATTCTTTTAATTTAAGCAAACGTATTCAAGTCTGACAAATTGCTTAGAAAATAGATTTATTATTTATGGTTTTTCATTAGTTAAATTTATCTTTTCGCTGTCAGCTGGAAAAGCAATTTACGTTCTCTCAAAGGCCCTAAAAGCCAATCGTAGCGCTGTACTATGGCAACTCCTCTTTGCCTTTGTGGCCCTTTTTTTGCACGCAAATCAAAATGCCCAGAAGCCAAAGCAAATTATTGCAAAAATGTATCGCGTTTGGCAAAGCAAAAGCACTAGTGCTGGACAGGCAGCTGCCACGCCCCAAATTGCGCCCTTTCAAAAGCGTTGACAATAATGTCGGCGGGCAGCAGGCGCCATATGACTCCATAGGAATCCAAGCCAAAGCCGAAGCGAAAGCCAAAGCCAAAGCAAAGCAAACCCAACCAAAGCCAAAGCATTGCCATTCATCGTGCTCTCTTTCCCCCCAGTTGACGCCTCGCTGCGTTCTAATGCACTGCACACAGTTAAAAATTGTTGCAAACGCTTTTGCCACAGCAACGCGGCGACTGCGACTGGTGGTGGAGTGTGTTATCGCTGCAATGCAGCCAGGCCATGTTGCCATCAGAGTTGGCCAGCACAAATTGGCCTAGAAGGCCAAAAGCATTTCAAAATTGTATTAAATCCCGAACGCTTTACGAGCCACTTGCCTAGTCCTTTGTCGCGTCTTTTGTGTTGTATGTGTGTGTGTGGGCGGGTGTGTGTGTGAGTATGTTTAAAATTCAGTATTTCTTCTTTTTTTTTGTTGCTACTTCCTGCAAATTTCATTTCCGCTTTGATTGCGCTTTTTGCGCATTTCCCTTTGGCAAAGTAAAACAAATGAACGGAAATGCCACACACGCAGCAGCAGCAGCAGCAGCAACAACAGCAACACAAACAAACAGAAGCAACAACAACATCGAATGCACCTTTGACACCTTATGGCCAAAGTGTGACAAAAACGAAGCGAAGGCACAACAAGAACAGCAGGAGCTGAACGTTGTCCTGCTGCCTGCTGCTGCTGCTGCTGCCTCTGCATGCAAAGTATCTAGTAGCCTCCTATTGCTGCCTCCACCTAATGCAACAGCCGTTGTTGTTTTCGGTTTTGTTGTGCCTTTTTGCTGGCTGACAACACTTTTGTGCCACACACACACACACACGCACACACACTCGCACACAAAGCGCACACACTCTCCTGAATTCGCAACTCTATTGCTGCCTCCTGCTGCTCCTGTTTCTGCTGCCAAGTGTGAAAAATGTCGAAAATGCAATTTCCTTCAAGTAAAATGCCTGCCATGCGCTTTTGGCCCCCACCAGGAGGCTACGTGGCCGTATTACAAACGACTTCACGCTGAATCCTGGCTGACTGCCAGCCTTGTCCTGTACTGCCAGCCAGCCAGCCAGCCAGCCTTGCTTTGCCTTCATCTCTACAGCTATAGCTGGCTTTTCTCCACCTCCACCTCCACTTCCAACTCCTCTTCCCTCCTGACTCTGTAGCTTAAATAAAGCACTTCCGCTAATAAAGTCGCACTCCACGAGCGTGTGTGTGTGTGTGTGTGTGTGTGACATGGACTAGGACAACGGGATTGAAACGTGCTGGAGCTGGAGCTCGAGCTGGGCAAGGACAACACACGCACTCTCGCTTGCAGTTTAGACACAGACTGCAACATGCGTGTCAATGAATGAGTGTCTCTGTGTGTGTGTGTCTCGTCTGTGTGTGTGTGTGTGTGTGCGTCTAGTATGTTTGCTTTCGTGGCAAAAACACATTTGGAAAATTTGTGTAGGCGACATTGTTGTAAATCACCGACACATTTTCAACTGTGCGAAAGGCCTTGCACCAAAAATGCACTGCGAAAAAAATGCAAATCAAAAAAACCAGAGAATGACAAACATTTGAATGCTTTTTGCGGTAGAATGAAAGGAAAAGCCTGATGTTTATGTTAGGCTAAACAATTTAATCTTGTTGTGTAGATTTTGTTTAATATGTTAATGGAGCTAGAGTAGTTAAAACATAATTGACTAATAAACTTATTAGTATTTTGCAATATATGTATGCTATTATTTCTCTTTTAGTTGAAATTATTATTAATTCATATTTTTTATTTTTAAAAATATCAATAGAACAAAAGTTTGTCTAATTTTTAATGGAATGAATGTATTACAAACTTTATGTGTAATCTCAAATATAACATACAATATATTTAGATATTTCTTCTAAGTCAATAAAATGCTTTCTATCTATTATTTCACATATTAATTTCAAATATTATTTTAATAAACCATGCTTATTTTATAAGAATGCATTTTTTTGAATGAAGAAACTATGCAAATAACTTGAATAATTATTATTCTCGTTTCTTATGTACAAACTTTGGAGTTTTTGATACCTTCTGTTCTACCCTTTCAATCTTTAAGTCAAGTTTCAAGCATATTAAGGGTGCACTTGTATTAAAAACACTTAAACAAATTAACTTTAGTCGTTCATATTCAAAGTGACGTTAACTTTTGCGCAGTGCAATGTCCAACTGAAGTCCAATTGTGAGCTCGACCCCTTGGCTTATCCATCTGTGACGAAGTTGTGGCTACACGCATTGGGTCCGTCCCCTTTTTATGCAGCCTTTCAAACCGACTTGCTCACACCGTTGTTCCACTCTGGCCCCCTTTCTCCTGCTTCTTTCACGGTATTCGCTGGTGTGCACAACTCAAAATTACTGCCAAGTTCTGCAAGTGACGATGACGACGCCGTTGACGACGACAACGACGACGACGACGTCGAAGGCGACATCTGAATGAAATGTTGCGTACGCTTCTAGGACAATGAGACACACACGCACACACTCGAACACACGCACACGTTCACACAGACAGACTCACACACATTCATCACACACCATAATGATGGGGAGTCCTGTCGCAGTTGCACAGATTTTTGTTGACAATGGGTGTGAAAATTGAAGGCGAGTGATTGCATTTGGCCTCGCCTCAACGTGATTTACATGGCAAGCGGAGTGGTGACTGAAGATTGACAGAGACACAGAGAGCAAAAGCGAGAGAGTTGCACACAACAAAAGGCAGTCAGAGGACAGGACATTGTCTTGGCTTTTGTGAGTGAAGTCCTAGGTAATTAATAGACTTGAAATGGTCGCTTGCGCAAAATTTTAATTAGGTGACACATGCAAAGTGTTGTTGCCCCCGCACACAGTTGAGAAAACTTTTGCAAAAACATGGCTCTCTCTTCTCTGCTGTCTTTAATTGATAGTCAAAAACAGTTTCGGCTGCTCACGGGAAGCGAAGTCATCGTCATCGTCGCCGTCGTCTTCGTCGCTTGCAGTTGAAGTGAGGAAATTACAAGTCGTGAATTAATGGCAGTCCGCCTTCTCCCTGCCACACGTGAGGAGACAATCACTTAGAGAGCTAGGAGCACGTTGCCAGGATATCCGACGTCGTGGTCTCAGCCTGCGTCGCCGTCGTTGTCTCCTCCGCTGCCGCTGTCGCTGCAATTGCAATGCTTTGTCAGCTCAAAAACTTAACCTCAAACGGCGGCAGTGACAGGACGACATGCGAGCACATACGCGCCATGTCCTTGCCAGGCTCACACATAATCGCTGCTTCGTACGTGTATGTGTGTGTATGTGTGTGCGTGCCACTAGCAGAATAGTCACCATTGTGCCCGTTTTGCACCTTCTTGCCACCATCTTCATCTTCAGGCCAAAACATTCCATGTTCCATCCTCGTCGTCGTCGTCGTCGTTGGGCTTAATTTAAATTTCAAACATTTGCCTTGTGCGAAGCTTGAGCGATTCATACGAATTTAATTAGTAACGCGTGTTTCTGGGGTTTCCTGTTTTTTGACTTTGCCCAGAGCAGCGTGTAATGTTCGCAACGGGAAATTGCGTTTGGTATTTTTCTCTCTCTTCCTCCGTGCTTTGTTTGACTTTTGCTTCTTCGTCTTAAGTGTTGACTTTGAAGCTTTGTTTCATGTCTGGTCGAGGAGCTAATAAAAATAGGTACATATATTGATTGACTTTCATTTCTGTTTGATAAGCGAAATTCATATAAAACATAAAAGCGTTTTTCTAAAATTAAAAATTACACAGAATACGCTTTTCTATTTTTAATTAAAAACGTGTTAGTTCAAAGTGCTTAACTACGAAATACACTAATTAATTAATACATATGTATAATTAAAAGTGCAAAATTTCTTTAAATTAATTTATACGTACTATTTATTTATTTATTATGTTGTTTTAAATATAGTATTAAAGACCAAATGTAATTATAAAATAATGTTACTATTGGCTGCTAAGGTTTTCGACTCACTTTTTATATTCATTCAATCAATGACCAAAATATTTTCAATAATTTTGAGAATACATTTTTGATGCAATATAAAAATATTAACCTTTTAGTATAATGATACTTTACATTATTTACATTTAGCTTTTAATAAATAATGGTTTTCCTATTTTCAGGTAAGTGATTGAAATATGAATTTCCAAAACATAAGTAAGTTAACTGATATATTTTTAAAACTAAATTCGATAAATATTCATATGTATTAAGTGTCTATTAACTGTCAAAAGAAATATGCATAACTCTTTGAGGCAACAAACAATATTTAATTAGCTTTGAGTCATACTTGAATTAAACAAAATTAGAAGAAGAAGCATCGGGTACTATAAATAACATTGAGCTGCGGCGCTTTCAATAGTAATTCAATGCAGTGAATTGGAGCTTTAAGTGAATTTTGCCACTGACCAATCACTCTCAGGTCTAGCCGGAGGAGCTAAAGCAATCTCTCGATCAATAGGTAAAAGACTTGTTTTCAATAGCGCACAGTCAGCAAAGAGTACGAGCTTATATGAAGAGAGGGAAAAGAGGGAGAGGGGCACACACAAAAGGCATTTAGCCGCTGTTTGGTATTGGCCCATTGAACTATGCATTGAATAGGCTTAGCGTACGATGTGCTCTCTCTTCTCTACATACACGTACAATGCCAAACCATCCAAATGAATGGACCACAGGTTGCCTAATACCCTAACGCCCCACAGCAGCAGCAGCATCAGCAGAGCATCAACTACACACTCAGATGATTCCCGACCCCATTCTCCATTCCAATTCTCAGTTTTCTGTTGAATGGTTGTTATCGTTACCCATTGCGCTTATACTTTATGATTAAACTATTGACGGCAGTTTGCCGGTTTATAGATTGACAGACGTTCATTATGCATGCCTGGCACGTCAATAGCTTAGAGAGCGAGTTGGGAGGTGGTTGGGGAGAAATATCAGGAGGTCAAAGGATTCAGCGATACGCTAATTAAAATGCGTTGACCGGACTGTAAATGAATTGGTTGTATTCAGTCACTCAGTAGTTATGTTCCCCCCTCTGCACAGTCAATGCTTGTCTATTTAAAGTACATGGCATTCATAAAAAAAAGTATTTGCTTTCTTTTTGAGCAACTCCATTTTTTTTTCGCAAGCACTTTGCCATTGACATTTGTAAGCGCTCGCTGTTTTCTCTCTCTCTCTGTCTCTCTCTCTCTCTCTCTCTCTCTCTCTCTTTCTTTGTGTACTATATGCATGTATATGTGTTTGGCACATTTGTTGATTATTTCGCTTTGATGCGCACAAAAGTATGCAACACAGCGGGGAAGGCAAAAGCAGACCCAGCAGCAGCTACAGAAGATGTGGAAAAAAATATCGTCATTTTGAAAGGACACACAAACTGTTTTTGCTGTTAATCAGAGTTGTAGCTTAATTAGTTTCTTTGCCATGTATGTGCATGAAATTAATTAGCGTTTTTCTCTCTTTTGTGTTTTTCCTTCCCCACTCATCGCTTCACATTTCACACGTCGCTGAGAATGTTGTGGTTGCCTCGGCTTTTGTGATAAGATAGACCCCACTTAATGCTCTTATGGCGTGGACAAATTTTCATTTAGCCGAATTACTGCGTTAAAGTAATTCAATTTTACAATAAATATACATATATTTTAAGTATTCAAAAATTTAAAAAATTTTTACAAGATTTTAAAATATGGTGAAAAAAATCAATATTAAATTCTGAAAGTTAAGCTCTCGTTTGCAACCACTATTCGACTTTATAAAGGCGCAATTGTTGAGGAACAATTGTTCAATTTGTAGAGTATCTGCAGCTCTGCAATTGGCTTGCTTTTCTTTTCAACATCCAACACCGCATTCCTTTCAACAAACGCAGAGAAATTCCACTGACCATTCTTTTGCATTTTCTTTGCATCCTGCTCCACTCAAACGCTGTGAGTGTGGCTTCCCTTTTTTATTTGTCACCTTTTATATTTGTAACTGGTGACTTTTGTGTATTTGTTGCCTGGCAACCCGTTTGTTCGCTTTGCATTTATTCGCTTTATCCCTCGCCCCACTTCACTTCGTTTTGCATACACAACACACAACAATTCATATGTAAAGCTTTTGGCTTTGGCTTTTTGGTAAACAGCAAACAATAAGCGCCTTGATTTTGCAAAATGAAATTTAATTATGTCTCGCTTTGTGTCACGACTGCATGCGTGTTGAGTTCTGCTTGATAAATTTGTTTATTCAATAAAAATGCCTCTCGCTGCGAGACTTTAAATGTTGTTACTGTCGACGTTAGTCCCCGACTCTGATTCTGCCTCTGACTTGGGACTCCGCCTTCAACTCCGTCTCCGACTGCTGTCAACCGCAGAAAAGAAAAACTCGGCTAAAAGAAAAGTTTCGCAATGGACATTACGAGTACAAATGCAAAGAAGGAAAAGGGAAGGGAAAAGAGGAGGAGGATAAAAGTTGAACTGAGACGCATGTCATACGCCATTTTCCTCTCGTCTGCGACTCCTTTTGTTTTTATACATATTCATTTCTACGAGTTTAAGCCAACTGTGCGGTAGGCAGATAAGCGGCAATGGTAGCATCTGCAAGTGGGCGTGGCTCAGTAAAAATCAAGACAACAAGCAAATGGAGCTGCTTTTTTAATAAAAATGCTGCCGTTAAAATGTTGTGGTCACTTCTTCTCCAACTTCCACTCGCTCATCTCTCTGATCCGAACTCACACATTTGTGTATTGCCGCTTCTTCTGCCCGTGGCTCTTGCCGCTGTCGTGCAAATTAATATTTGTATTTTTATTGTTTTTGCCTGGACACAAGGCTGGACAGCAGAAGGGAAAGAGGCACAGTCAGCCAGCCGTTATAACGCGTAACTGTTGCTGACGCATATATGCCAGACGTTTTTATTTCATTTTATTATCATACATATATGATATTCGATACTCTCTCATAATTCAAGTCCTTTGAATATGCATAGAAAAGAATGAAAGTTTTATAATCATTGCGATTCATTACCTTAAATAAAATTGTATTAATATTTTTTCTTGCATACAAATTCTTTTTTTTTTACTTTGATCCGACTATCAATAAAATATGATAAACTTATTTGTTTATCAGCTTTACAAGCCAAATAATAGAAATTAAGTAACTATTAATGTATAAATATTTTATTTCTAATGTAACTATTTCTATATCAAAGTATGTATATTTTTGTTTCCACATCCTGAATATTTAATAGCACTAAATCGATATATAGATTGCTTGTGAAAGGTGTGGAAGGTGTCAGATTGTATTAAAAAGACAATTAACGGCAATAAAAAAATGCAAATAAATATCTCTAATTGTTAACATTATTCTTACATACAAAAGTTTTTTTTTTTAATATTATGCAAAATCCAAGACTACTTTAAATATTAATAAACTTCGAAAACAATGCATTTTGTTCATTCACTTAGTGTAGCTATGCGTCGTTGGCATTGCAACAAGTGCTGCCTTGCTTTTACTTTTGTCTTTTTTTTATTATTTGCTGTGGACACTCATACGCCATGTTGTCATCGCTGTTTTCGCCGTTTTGCTGGCCTCATTGTTGTTGCTGTTGCTGTTGTCTTGTTGCTTGTGCTTGTGCTGCCTTGGGTTTTTATTGAAAAATAATTACATGTTACAGTCATGTCGTGCGTGTGTCTCTCTCTGTCAGTCTGGTCTCACTTGGTGCGGTCTATTTGTGCCGCCTTCTCCGCTGTCCGTCCAGATTGTCCGCTTTGTTCGTTCTGTACTATTTCCCCCAGAACAAACTTCAATGTGTTCCCAGTTGGCTGTCAAGCACAGGCAGTGTGTATATGAATGTGTGTGTCTGCTGACAAAGGGCTATCATAAAATAAAACACGTTTATATATTTTAACAGCAGCGTTTCGCCTTTTTTGCACTTTTTGTTATGTTCCCATTGTCAGCGATGCAAGTTGCTATCGTTGTTGTTGTTGTTGCATAGTTTGTGACAAATTTTTATATAATTTTAATTGCTTGTTGCATATTAAGTTATATGGTCAGCAGAAACGATTCGCTTGTCATGTGGCCTGACGAGTTGCTCTGAGCAACCAAATAGTTTTATATTGCAATGTGTAGTGCGGGCGTAAAACGTATACGTAATATTTGATGCAGATGATAGATGGATTTGCCAAGCTATTAGTCAAATTGGTTTAAAAACGGCATTTCATTTGTTAAGGTCTTATTGCACTTTAACGTGCGATATAAACCATATTTTATGGTGTATGTGAAAAATATATTTTAAAAGCATTTTAATTGGCTACGTGGCGGAAGTTTAGTTAAATTCAATTTATGTTAAAAGGTTTATTGCTGTCTTTAATATAATTTTGTATAGCTTATTTATTTTTGAAATGCCATTCAAATTAGGCAATGTTTAAATGATCCATGGGACTCCTATAAGACTTACTATGATCAATTACTCTTTGTAATACATTATAATCTGATCAACTTATGTTATCAGGAAATAAAATGTTAAAAATAAATAGCTTATTTTTATTTCTATATTTTGGCTAAAATAAAATAGGTATGGAAAATTTCAAGGTATATTTAAAACTAACATTTATATATTTAGACAGTTATTTTTTTATTTATTTTTAAATCACTTTTTTGAAAGATTAAATGACTTGGGTTTATGTATGTTAATTAAATTAGCTTCTGATGTTATTCATTTGCATTGCAAATTTTAAAGTATTATTACTATATATTAGTTAAATTATTTGAATAAAGATAAGTTCAAGGTTTATTAAATTCGACCATTTTGTTTTGTGACATTTGTTTGTTTTTTTAAACATCATTTGCGAAGGAATTTTTTTAGATGCCTTTACATTTGAGGCTGCAATTATATACATATTATATATTAGCTTTTATTATTTATTTTTTTGTTCTACATGGAAAATAAATATTAATTAGTTAATTCATTATTAATTATTCTCTTTTAACTTAAATGTTTGAATAAATATTATTTCCATGTTTGTTTAGTTTTAACATTTTTTTAATGTAATAGTTATTTGCATTTTATTTAAGGGCTTATCTCTCTTACTTAAAGCTGTATTAATATGAGTTCAAATTTAAAAAAAAAAAACTCATTCCTTACAATTCCCTGACAATTAACACAATATTTCGGTTCATAAAGTCAACTCGATGTTTACATTGTGGATATGCTCATAAGCCTTTGCCTCTACCTTTGCTTTTGCCTTTCCGAATGCAAACAGTCCGGCAAAAACTGAATTGCGTACCTGCTTGCTGTCTCTCTCTCTCTCTCGTTTAATTCTCTCTCTTTCGGACGCACTTGTGTTGTTGCTGTTGTCATTTAAATGTGTTGAAATGACCAAAAAAGATAAACAGACATAAAAACATAGCCGAAAATGTTGGCAGGTTTCTCAGTTTCACTTGCTGCTGATGTTGTTGCTGTTGATGATGATGATGTGTGTTTGTGTGCGAGCGTCACAAAGTGAGCAATAATGAACGTGTATGTGACTGTGTGTGTGTGAGTCTCACATGTTTGTTTGAGTGTATCAAAAGATAAAAACGTAAAGGCAAACAAGCTGCTGAAGAGGAGGAGAAGGAGTGGGTAGCACAACACGTAGCAAAAGAGTAATAAGCATGCAGCACACAAAACCAGAGCCAGAACCAGAGCTTCAGCCTTTTTATGGGCATTGCTCTTCCTGTAATACAGAGTGAGAGAGAGAGAGAGAGGGAGAACGAGAGCGAGGTAGATAGATAGAGAGACCATCACATCACCATCACTGCCCGCCTGTGATGAATGACTCTTTTAATTAGTTGCCGCAGGAAATGCATGAATTGCAAAATGACTCTGTTTGTTTACCCGGCGACTACGACGACGACGACGACGACTCATCTCTCACAGGGGGCGGCAGTCCGGCCATGGCAACAACACCCACTCTCTCTGTGTGTGTTTGTGTGTATTCCTCTATGCGCTCATTTATTAAATAGTAGTTTTCAAGTGTCCTTCAGTGACATGTTGTTTGTTGTTTGTTTCATGCTCTTGTTGTTGCTCTTCGTCTTGTTGTTGTTTGGCAGTTTTCCCCAGCAAGCTAGGGTCGTGTCTTCTTCTGCATCATCGTCCTGCTGCGTGTGTGCTATTTCTTTTTCACAAACACACACTTTCTGTAGAGTGGACACAACAAGCCCTTCAGCTTACTTCATTATTGTGCATACACGAAGGACGTTTTTTCCCCTGCTCCCAATTCGCATTGCTTGGCTGCCTTATCCCTTTCCTTTTACGCTCTCCCCTCGCCACCCATTGGACACTTCTTGGCCATTTATTTGCCCAGACTAGCGGGCTAGCTTATTAATAATTTTGTCAAGTCCCGCAGTAGAGCAGAGCAGCTACTGCAAAAGCAATAATCAAAATAACAAGCAGCTTAAGTACACATATGTGCTAAAACTTATTCTAAATTGACAGCGGCCTTAACATTTTCACAAGCTTTTAATACTTACTTGACATTAAGTTAGCTGCTCAATTCTATAGCAATTCGAATTTACCTTGACTTTTATTTTCTTTTTGAAATACTGATTTTAGTAAAATTACTTTAATGAAAAAAAGTAAAATGTTTAAAATATTTATTGCGAAGTATTTATATTCTAAATTAAATAAAATAATACTAAAAACAAATAATTTAAAATTTGAGGGCACATAAGTAATGTATAGAAAATAATTAAAAGTCTACTGCTGTTGATGTAAAAAAATCTACACGTAGCTCGTAATTAGAATTTCGGCTTTTTATAAAAAAGCAAAGTAATTAAAAGCAAAAGTCATAAAGAAAAGACATCAATTAGATAAAAAAAAAGTCATATTTTATTTCCCAGCTTAAGGAATTGTTTCTTCACTTCATAGATAACTTTGTAAATATTTCTAAGAAAAAAAAAGAATATAAAAAATATGCAGAAATTATATTCAAATGTTGAACTATATTATTGCTTTGCAACGAGCGAAAAGTCAAACAAACAAAAATAAAATGCAATTGATAAAGAATTCAAAAATATTGCTGTTGAACAATTTTGAATCTGTTAAGAAATGCATATAAAAGTAAGTAAAAAATCTAAAGTCAAGTGTGCTCGACTTTGAGATACCCGCTTCAATCAAAATATTGCGATAATATTCTCAAAATTTATCAATATAATTTACCACAAAATATTAAAAAATAATTAAAACATTCCCCACCGGGACTCGAACTCCCACACTACAATTTATATAGGAATTATTGTATATGCCATTAAAAAAAGTGTATGTGTGTAATTATAGCTCTATCTCTTATAGTCTCTGAGATCTATCATAGGTGTTCATACGGACAGACGAACAAACGGACATGGCTAGATCGTCTCAGCTGTTGACGCTGATCAAGAATATATATACTTCATGGAGTCTCCTTTTGCCTCCTTCTACCTGTTAGATAAATTTCCTGCCGGTGCAAAGTTATAATACCCTTTTAGGGTAGCGGATATAAACATTAATGTATTGCTACCTTCTCCGTTTTAGCTGCACAATTACTTCTTAGCAAAGTTTTTCGATTTCGTGCTCAAAGCAATGCAGTTTTTATTAACAAAACGAAAATCACTTTAAAAGCATTCGGCGCAAGCATGAAATGCTTATTTGAAAATTGATTTTGTTTTTAGTGGAACTCTCTGGAGCTGCATCAGATATTGCATTGCTGCATTTGCCGAGATGTTCTGCCTGTGGTAGGTGATAAATTTTTATGCATTTTTTCGAGCCGAGTGCAGCAAAACAGCTGAATGGCAGCTGAGATCCATTCCAGCAATGTCACATGTGGGAGTTGATGGCCTTCCATACATAGTGTATATGTGTGTGTGTGTGAGTATGTCTGTGTATTAAGAGTTTCTAATCCAAATCAATTTGCATCAAGAGCCTCATTTCATTCTATTATTTCGCAGCCAATTTACGCCACTGGACTGCGGCTCCATCCTTGTGGACACATCATTTTCGATTACTTTCCACAGTGGCAGCAACAGCAGCAGCAGCAGCGACGACGACTATAAAAAGTTACCCATTTCGGTTGCTGTTGCTGCAATTGCTATAAAAGTTTATAACGCGCTTGTTGACAATCCTAATATCACAGTGGAAACAGTCTGACGAGGGCGTGTCCCAGACTCTCACTCCAATCTTTGAAATCTCTCTTTCAATGCACGTTTCTCGCTCGCCATTCTCCACTGGCTGTCAACAATTGTTTCCTGTGTTTTGTGATGCAATTTTATTGCTCTGGATTTCTCAATCTCAATCTCGCTCTCTCGCTCAGTCTCGGGCTGTTGCTGTGTGCAGATTTGTTTTGTGCTTTGGTCGTGTCAACTTTTCAAAACTATTTCAAAACTGTAAATGACAAAATGTTAAATGGACTTTCAATGCCAAAAGACGCAAAGCTGAAGACAGTCTTTGCCTCTGCTTGCCTCTTTAGCATATCCGTTTACACTTCTGCAGAATGCACAATAAATCAGCGCCTAGTTGGAATTCCTAGCCTGCCTCCCCCTTCTTTTATAGTAGCTCTCGGTTGTTTGTTTGCCTTGTTTATGCCACTTTTCTTGCATTTCTTGCTGCGGCCGGCACAAAGTTTTGTTAATTGAGTTTGTTGAAAGTTTTATTAAACAGAGCGACGACAGCCACATTCAACTTTGTGCTTTTTTTCCTGTCTCTCTCTCAACTTCGTTGCATTCTTTATTTTTTCATTTAAAGCCACAAATTCGCACTTGCTGCAGGTGCAGACTTCGCTCTGGCTCTTGTCTGTTGGAGGCGTGGCTTCGTGGTTTGATTGTCGCTAAAGCAGCATCATTTTTTATTGCGCAGTTTTGTTGTTTATTGTTTGTTTGTTTGTATCCATTGCAAAAGCCTGTGTGTCGCCAAAAGGTCACTCGGTGGGCGTGGTAGCGGCTAGGCAAGCGAAGCGTTAAGCGGCGTACACACACATGGCGTATGCGCGATATTAAGTTTTATGTGCGCCTCTTTGGTCCCTTTGGTCAAGGCTGGCAGACACTGTATACAGCGTTTAATCCAATACGCATTATGCAAATATTTGCGTGCAGCAAAGCGACGGCAATATCGCCTTATGTGTCGCCTTTGTGGTATGGCAAAGTTTTCATGGCATCGATGATTTTGATTGAGCCGCGCAATGCGTAATTGAACTTACGCTAGGGTGCATATATTTTTAATAATATCGCAACGAATTGATAGCTCATAAATTGCGTAATATCAATAGTAACCATATTTATATAAGAGTCTTGTGTGCAATGCAGTTCGCATTCCAAAGAAACAAAGAGAATTGAAATCCGGCTTACAGTTAATTGAAGGCTTACAGTTGGCATGCATGACTCTTCATTTCGTCTGTGACCATGTAAGCCTCTGTAATTGCCTTCATACTTTCGAAAATCTCTTTAAAAATATATATGCACATATATATTCTTGCCAATTAAACTAATTGCTAGCCAACATTCTGTGGCAAAAGAGATGAGATCAGATGAGTGAGCGTCATCTCACAGGGCACTTAATTACACTTTATTTCAACTACAATTAATTTGCATGCTGCACTTTTTGGTTAATAATAATAATAATAGTAGTAATAATACACATGTTGTTTATAAATCAACAATTTCGTAAATCACTGCATCGACCATTGGCTGGCAAAATGTAATTTTATGTGTACGCTTCAATTGCCTTGAGCATTGTAAAGCCTTTCCCTCTCCACCCAACTCTTTACGCTTAATGCAAGCAAACAGATATGCAGTCTGTCTGTGTGTGTGTGGGTTGGCCATCAATATAAATAAATAAATCTTTGCTGGCAAAACAACAAAATCAGTTGCAATGGCACGCACAACATCGGAAAATGCGCACTGAAAAATAATAATAACAATTTAATTAAAATATTCAGCAAAAACAAATTGCACATATACAAATTGACATGAACTGCTGCTGCTGTTGCTGCTGTTGCAGTTGCCAGCTTATGAAAATGCAATTCTTATTTTATTTTTTTAATTGATTTCATATTTGGTAATATTTATTTGCATATACACACACAGAGTTTTTGTCTCGCTTTCGCATTTTTAATAAATCCTCTTTTTTATTTATTATTGACTCAAGCGTTATAAATAATTGGCAAATAATGCACAACGTTTCAATCTTCAAGTCAACAAAAATCTAATAATTCTTATTTGTAAAATTTACCTCTATCAATATTTTAAACATAATCCCTGTAAGCTTAGAGATAACAAATATATGTATGTAAAGCTTTGCTAGCATATAAACGATGGCGATAAAACGGAAATATAACATTTTTTCTTGTCCGTAAAATTGTGAAAATGTAATTTGAGGATTCACTACGGCTGCAATTCTTTTCAAACTTTTTTTTTAGATTATACTTTGATTTTTATTTATATTTGATAATTCTGTTCGGGTTAAAAGACTTTTTTTCAGTAAAATGTCTATAAATTTCTATAAATACGTTTTAGTACAATTATTAGTATTTTATGTTAATTTTTCGAAAGGTTGAAACTATTTGTTTATATATTTTTTATATTGTTATAAAATTAATTTAATCATTTTTATTAATACTTAAATTATTGTTAATTTTTGTGAATGTTGTCTCTCATTTTAGCACGCTGCCAATCAATATTACGTATACGCAATATTTCAATATCCAGTCTATCTCACCCGTTGCTTTGTCGCCCAATTTTAGCCACCTTTTTGTTCATGGATGCATAAAATGTCATTCAATGCAATGACATTATTTTGGTGTTTTATGAATTTTGTGGTTTTACCATTGAATGCAATCCATGCATGCAACATGATAGTTGGCTGGTTGCTGCCTTGGTTTGGGGGGCAATGTTGTTACTATTGTCAACGCCACAACACCTCTTTGGCTCCCTTCCTACTTGCTTTTGTTGCAATGTTTTGGCCTTGATGGCTGACTGTGTGTTGACCGCAATATGCAAGCATCAGACAGGCAGAAAGGCAACAACAATGGTCGGGTAATGATGACAACGAAAAACCGCAGCACCCGAAAATGTTGTCTGTGTGTGTGCGAGTGTGTGTAGGACGACATTATAATTATATTAGTGTGCTCAGTGTGCTGTTTGAAATGTAAGCAATCAATTCAAAATTAATGCAAATGCAGCAACATTTCCACGCACACATACAAAGAGAGATGCTCTCTGTATAGAGACACCACTACAAGGACAAACAAAACATGGCGTGCGGAAGTCGTCGGTTGCGGTTTGAAGAGTTGCGAAAGCTACAGTTGAAGCAGCCCCTTTTAGGTCTTTATCGCTTTACCGGTACTGTTACCGTTAGCGTTAACGTTAACGTTAGCATCAGCATCACCGTTCGAGTTGCCGTTGCCATGCCAATGCACAGCAGCTGTCAGCGCAAACGCCCACAACTGTCAAATTCATCAAAATCGCACGAATGCACACACAAACATAGTTGAACAGATAGATGGATATACGTATGTGTGTGTGTTAGATAGTTGGACAGTTGTCGACTGTCAGCCACCTGGAAATGTTGCAGCTGCCCATTGTTGTTGCTGCTGTTGTGTTTGTCGCTGTTTGCTGAAGCGTTTTAGTTAGTTGAAGTGATTAGCATCGTTAGTGGCTTTTTCATTTGCATCAAAGCGGAAATACAGTTGCAAAGGCATTGGTCAATTCGCCATTTATGAATACACTTTGAGTGCAACAACAATCCTTATCTGTAGATGTATCTGTATCTGTATCTGTATCTTGTGTGTGATGTTTGCACTTTGTGTGGCCTACACAGAACGTAATTAAATATATGTTTTAATTGAGTTAAATGAGCTTGCTTCGTCGGGCTGTGCACAAAACTTTTGCACACAAAAAGGCCCAGTCAAACAATATTTTATTACAGTCTATTATTGAATTGTAAACTCAATTGTTTGCCATATTTCGATATTTTGTTTGCTTTGCTGCGAAAAGTAATTAATATGTCAAATGTTTCTTTCCGCCTCCGTCCCAAAAGGCAAAATTGTCGCCCCAAGGCTTGTGAAACGCTTTTGCTGCCAATATCAGAAGCCATATAAATATTGTACATTCGTTTACATAATGGAACAACAACAGCAACAACAAAAAGTGCAAAACAAAAAATGGTTACATATAAAAACATACATTACGTTGTGGAGTTTGCACAAACATTTTATTGCTGTTTCCATTTAAATGGTTTCCTATGAAAAATAGTTTCCACGACGATGCAAATAATAATAAAATCGCAAAAGCCAAGAGATTTAATTTATGTTCGCCTTTAAAAATAATAAATATTTATTACATAACATCTATATATATTCAATCAATCTGGTATTGAATTTGTTGGCTGATAATTGAAGGGTATTATTGGCACACACAGTGCTTATTATAAGTCTTCTTCCTGGGTATTTGCCCCATCACATATTCCCCAAAGAAATTTCCTTTTGATTTCACGCCGTAATTGGGTGTCAAACGTTACTTTTGTTACTGCATCTTCTTTTGCTGTTTGCTTTTTTGTGCCTCGCACTTATTGACATCTGCCACCTTGCCATGCCCATGTCGCAACTGTATCTGTATCTGTGTATCTGTGCGTTGGTGACATAAAAGTATATGTATTTATATGTATTTGTACCGCTATTCGCACAGATATTCTCGACTCTCTCTCTCTCTCTCTCGTCGTATAACTTTAGATGGAAATCAGCTGCGCAGCAAATGATTGTCATGACGATAGCGCACAAATTGAAACCAAGAGCAAAGGCAAAAAAAAGGTCACAAAACCGAAACTCGCACTAGATCAATATTATACGATTTGGATGACTGACTGACTGACTGAGGCTCGATAAATTGACGAGCAACTCGAGACCGAAATTTAATTGGCATGAAATCAAAGCTTTAATGTCATGCTAATTTCCCCCTCAAAACAGAGAAAAAAAAAACAAACAAAAAAGAACCACAAGGAGCAACAGTTGCTGCTCCTAAGCTAAACCCAAAACCGGAAGTCATAAATCATATATACGCTATGGCAGCAAAGTGTGCAAAAGTTGCGTGTGTGTGTGTGTGTGTGTGTGTGTGTGTGTGTGTGTGTGGATGCGGTGTGTGAAGCGCACTAACCACAGGTGTTGGTTGGGTCAGTCTGCTTTTGGCAAAGCTTTGGCTCAAATTTGTGTAAAAACGTTTGTTGTTGTTATTTCTATTTTGCCACTTTTTTCTCGTAGTGAATGTGATTTCTGAGTGTGGCGCAGCAGTTAGTTTTAAATTTTATTTTCGTTAGTAGATATTTTAATGCCGCCGCCAGTGTTTGTCGTTTTTGGGTATGCCAAACTCAACTCTCCAGCTAACCCAGCAGAGAAAGAGAAAGAGGCAGAGGCAGAGCTTGTGCCTTTGCTCTGGGCGCTGTCACCACAAACGGAAGCACTTTAAAATTATATGAGGCCGATGGCCATGGTCTGAGTCCGGGTTTCGTTACCCGGGTCCGGTCCGGCTGGCTGCGTCCTCGTGTGTCGTCAGCCACAAGCCGGTAACCAACGAAAACTCAACTCAAAAACTTTTGCAGCTAGAAGCTCGTATTAGGACAGTACATACATATATATACTACATATATATGGATGTGACGAGTTGAGGCGACACTTCACACACACACACACACACACAGAAAGCGCACCCCATCAGAGATATTTTCTCTCGCTCTCTTGTATTTCTTTTTCTGTCAACTATTTTTCGGTTAGTGCCACTTTTTGATGCAACTAAGCGTATTTATTACTTATTTATATACACAAGTGCCATCTAAAAACTACGCGCGACACAAAACTCAAAATGCATTGCGCCACGCCCTCAATGCAATGCGAATGTGTGTGTATTTCTGTGTGTGTGCAACATAAATAATTGAGTAGCAATACGAGTTAACAATAGTTACAACTCTCTGACACTTAAGTGTGTTCAAGTGTTGCTCTTCTTGCAATAGCTACAATTATTTAAAGATATTGCAAAAGTTTCCGCAACTAATATGAAAATAATTGCATGAAGAAAAATAAAAGAGATGAGAGCTCTTTCTTTGTTAAAATATAATGTTCACTTCAATTATGTTCTGTTGATTAAACTTTACTGTTGAAACCAATTAAAATATTTATAAGAAAAACAAATGTTTATTAAAATACTTTACTTAAAATATAATGTTCACTTCAATTATGTTCTGTTGACTGAACTTTACTGTTGAAGCCAATTAAAATATTTATAAGAAAAACAAATGTTTATTAAAATACTTTACTTATGATAAGAGAAACAAATCGAAAAAATAAAAGCAAGTGCTTTTATTCAAAATGGGTAGCGCGTATCTCACAGTCGAGCACAATCGACTGTAGCTTTCTTACTTGGTTTATTTATTTTTAAGTGCGTTTTATTTATCAAACATTGCTCTGGAAGCCAATTAAAATACACTCAACAATATAAAAATATATTGATAGTTACTAGTTAAGCATTAAAACTCTAGTGAGTTATAATACTTTTCCAAAAAATACCCAAGTTTCCTAAATTAAACAAAATAGAATAATACAACAATAAATTACCCTTTTTTGTGTTTATGTAAAGTGCTTTTAAATTATCTGTTAAGGCCAATTAAAAAATTTATAATTGTCAGTCAAGCATTAAAAAGTACAGAATAGTACTCTACTTAAAATAAACAAATTCTCTTAATTACATGAGAAAAATTACTCAATACTATATATTCGACCTTTTTATGTCGACATATTAAAGTGCCTTTTATTTCATTGAACACAGCGCTTGAAGTCAATTAAAATAATTTGTAATGAAAATAAATATTTATTTTTGCCAGTGAAGCATTCAAATTCACATGAGCTGTAATACTCTACTTAAAATTCCTAAATCTTCTTAATTCACTTGGCATTAAGACAAAGAACGAGTGTCTTAGCATTTAATAATAGAATTTCTGCTTGCCGACGCCCAATTTATTACCTGCTAAATGCGAGTACAGGCACACAATCAAGACTGCTAAAAATAACCAAATTTGTATACAAATTCAACAGCTTTCCCCAATTATTTGTGGGGGCTTCAAGTCTTCTTCTTGCCTATTAGTAGTCTGCCTTATCCTGAGCTGTCCCTGGTCTGTCCTTTCTCTGGTCTGTGCACAATTTCAGGGCCAGTTTAAGCTTAGCACAGAGAGCGAGGGAAACATTCCAAGCTCGCTGCTGGTCGGTTATAACTCATCCATTTGGCATGTCAGCTATGTTCCAAAGATAATTAATTAACTAGACTTTGGCTACATTCAACTAACTAACTAACTAACGACGACTCATGCTTTTTATTGTGTAAACTCGCAAATAACTGGATTAAATAGCATCAAATGCTTTTAGTGGAGTCTTAAACAGGTGCAGCACTATACGACACAGCGCTGGCCATCGCACTGTAAACACTTCGGCCATCCATTGTCTGTGTGGCCAGATGTCGGTAGACTTGCGGACGGCACTGTATGACCGTCAGAGCATTTACAAGCCAGCGAGCAACAGTGTTAAGCTGCTTAAAATTTATTACCTTTTGCTTGAAATAACTTGCCAGCAGGCAAACAACTAGGCAACAACACAGCTACAGATACAAATACACACACACACACACACACACTTTGGGAGGAGGTGAGAGGGAGAGAATTGCACATAAAACAATGCGCAATGATAATACAATAAAATACCAAAGACAAAAAGCATTTCAGCAAAGGGCCAAGAACAATAACAACTGGCATTGTAATAATGCACAAAAAACAATAAATATAATAACCTGAAAGGTCTGCACTTTCAAGGAGACACACGTATTTCTATAACGTATTTTCCTCGAATATTTACACAAACAACTCCGTCTTCGTCGTCTTGAGCTTTTAAGAATTAAATTGTATACCATAGTAATTGGTGATGGAAAATTTCAATTATATAAAAGCATAGATTTTCTTTTTAAATTAATTAAATTAGAAATATTGATTGACTGATTAAAATGCATCTTTATTAATTAGTTCTAATTTATCTTTATTTTCATTTATTTATATCTCTTTTTATATGAGTTGAGTTATGATTTGTATATTATTATCATCCCTTATTAAGTTTATTTATTAGTTAGTTAAAAGGACTTTTTATTTATTTATTTTATTTTTCAATATAATTTAATTACATTAGTAAATTTAGTAGACTTATTAAATATTTATTAATAGGTTTTATGTACCTATTTTATTTTATTATCGCTTCTCAATATAATAGTTTTTATTTATTGAATTTTTTGTTTGAGCATTGCTCCTCAATTCCAATTTATTCACTGAATTCTTTTTACTCTCATCACTTCCAACTAATGATGATTTAATCGTATTCTTAGTTTATATTCGCGAGATTTCAACTTTGCCACCCCTCAATTGCCAAGTCTCTCATTTTTAAAATTCGCCCCAAATTCGCATTGCTTAATATCCATCATAAATTATAAATTTACCCATCACATAACATTAACTTTAAGCAAGGCGAACAACGAAAAAAACTTCCGTTGAAAAGTTCTTAATATCTTATTATTATCTATACAATAATTTTTCCTTCTGAGGCACACGCTTCCGCCTGAGTCCTCCACTGCCCCCTGCTTCTTATTTCTGTACTGTTAGACATGTTAAGCAACTTGCAATGCATTTCCTGTCTCCCCCACAAGCTCCTCGCAACACTCAATTTTCCAAAGTCCTGCTTAAATAATAAATTTCAATTTTTAAAGATTTTTACGTGTTATTGAAAAGCTTTGGCTGCTCCTTTCTTTTATTATATTTTTTTTGTTTTCGTTATTTTTTTTTTTGTTGTCAGTTCCCCAACTGGCTACCCCTAAGGGACATGACTTTCGCTTTATTATGTGCTCTCTGTGTTCCTCTTATTTGGCTGCTGGTCTCCGCCCCATTCATGTGCATTATGTTTGCTTTTTGTTCATATCAACATAAATAACTTATATAATGCTACACTTTGCTGAATTTGCTGCCTTTATTTTTTTATTTTGCTTTACTTTTTTCTGTATTATTTCTTTTAATACACTTTATAAAAAGTCCGCGTATGGGAAGAGCGGAAGAGTGGTAAGCGTCGCATGAGCAGCAAATTGTTGACACCTCGTTGTATTTTTGTATTTTTCTTAATTTCGTTACTTTTTCTCTTGATGCCCCTTGTGGGTAACACGAGAAATGATAAGTTCATTCTTTTTACTTTTCATTTTATTTTTGTTTGCACTTTATACTTTGTGTTTTGTGTTTTGTGCTTTGTATTTTATTTTGTAAATGACTTTTTACTGTTCTCATGACGTGCCCCAGTGACCTGACAAACAGACAGAAGGACAGGCTGTGATTAAGCGATCAGATTGAGTGTAAATTGAACAAATTTTCAGAAATTAAAGCATTAAAGTTGCCACTGCTAGTTGACGTAAAAATATTAGAATACTTTAGTTAGTTGCATAATATATTTATATAATATTTTTTGTAATATATACAACTTAAAAGGTGCAGAAATGTAATTTTACAAATACAATAATTAAAGGAAATAGTAGTTCATAAATACAAAAACATAAAGCAGATATATGTGATTAAATCCAGTTCAAATAATCTTAAAGTTATAAAATATATACGTCTGCTTTTAGTTGGCTTTAAAGCTCACATAACTTTTTGTCACCCAACTCTACCTTTTTTGATATGAATATATTTTGCTAAAATATTCAAAATATTACTGGGTTATGTGCAAAAGTTGACAATAAATGAATTTTGCGAGTCTGGGAATGCCAAGTCGTTATGTATTGGTAAGGTTTAGCTTTTATTTGTCATCATTTCTGTGCAGTGCTTGAGCTGTCACTCGCCTCCCTCCCACAACGAACTCCTTAGCTGCCATACTTGCCTCACTTATTCAGGGCCAAAAAAAAAAGTAAAATAAAATAAGTAAAGCACCGACAGCAGAGCAGAGCAGCAGCAACAGCATTAGAACTGGTAATTGTTGTTGCTGTTGTTAACTTATGCCAACTGAAGATAATTTGCCATGGCTACCAACGGCAGCCAACGAAAGCAAAGAATGGCAAGTCGAGTTGTAAGTGGTAGAAGAAGAGTGCAGCATCAGGTAACTCTTAAGCTGTTAGCTAGTCCGTCTGTCCGTCTGACTGTCGCTGCTGCTGCTGATGTTGCTGTTGGTGGTGCTGTGGTTTTTCCGTTTGTTGCTGACGCTAGTTGGCTGTGCTGTGGTGCCCAGAGCTGGAGGAGGGCAAGGAAAGGGGAAGGCTTTTGGTAACGCTTATCCACTTGTCTTGTGATTTTAATGCAGTGGGCGAGGCAAGGCCTTTTGAGCATGGCAAAAGATTGCCAGGGGCAACCAGCAATAGCAGTAACAGCAGCTGCAAATACTCGTAGATACTTTGCCTTCTCCTACTCGTAGATTTCGACTTCAACCTTTTGAATTATGGCCCGTTGCGACTTTTGCAACACGCGCTCGCCTCGCGATACTCCTGACTTAGGTTGGGCGCTGAAAACGCTATGGAAAGTGGCAAGGAAGAAGTTTCGTGGAGGGTTGGACTAAAGCTTAGTTTTGCTGTTGCTGCTGCTGCTGCTGGCAACTGCAACTGACATTTGTTTGCTTTTATGTGTATGTTATGTCCTTAGATGTATTTTAGTTGCTAATTTTCGTAAGCATAATAAAGTGCAGCGCGGCGACTTTTCTTTTTGACTTGGACACGGACACTGGGACTCATAAGACGATGCGACTTGGAGTCGCATTTGTCATGCAATGGAGGCCAGAGCCAAGACAAAAGTATTGTCCATAAATCGCCTTAAGGATAACACACGCACACACACACACACATACAGTCGCACACACGCATGTCCTTTGCCAGCAAAGGGCTTGTTGGCCTTCATGGTCAGCGTAGCTTTCTGACCATTTGTATGAAATTGGCTTCACAGTTGTTGCCCTCTTCGCTTTCTTTATGTTGCTGTTGTTGCTGCTGTTGCTGCATGCAGCACGTAAGTTGAATTGAAATTGAAGTTCGCTTATGGAATTGGAAAAAACTGCTGCTGCGACTTTTGCAATTTTCTTCACACACTTCATGTTCAGAATTAATTTAATATTAATTTTATTTTTATATATATGTATGGTATATTTGTATGTATCAGTAGGTATGTCTAACATTTCGTACGTTGTGTGCGTTTTGAGCTCCGTCTTTTTCCATTTGCTGTTGCTCTTTTTTGCCGTCTTCCTTTCCCCCTCGTCACCATCGACCGACCATTCGTTGCCATCATTGTAAGCGCCTCGAACTTGTGTTTGTATGCTGCCACTTGAGTGCTCATTTTAAGATTTTTTCCGCTTCCTTCCGGTACGGTAAGCTTTCATACGTTGTCCGATTTTGTATAAGGCACAGTCGACGACGACAACGACAACAACGACGACGGCGATGCCATGGACACCAGTGGAATTTTAAATTATATTAGCAGGGCATAATTTCGAATTAAATGTAGTTTTTTTTTTATTTTGTTGGTTGAACGGCGTCTTAAGTGCAGCGGGTGTCCTTCTAAAATACTTAAGAAAAATAATAATAGTAAATTCTTACCTAGCTCTTAACAAGTTGTTGTTCGCTTAAGGAAATAATTCAAATTTGTATTTAATATATTAAATGTGTCTTTATTAAGAAAGATGCTTGTTTTTTCTAATATGCAATTTACCCAATAATAAACATATAATTTTTTATCTAATACAAACAAAATTGGTTCTAAGAATTCTATAACAACTAAATTATAAAAATGATGTAACAAATACTTTAATAAATTCAACTTAACTGTTGCAATATTTTTGGCACTATCAAAACATAATAATAATAGATCTCAATTTGAATGATATACTCCAAACTAAATAAATACAGTTTGGCATAAAATAGATTATCTCAAATTAAATTTAAAATACCAAATGTTAATTTCTCTCAAAGAATTTGGGTTAATAACTATGTCCTACTATCCAAAATAAAATATATAATCTGATAATATCGTTTGAACTTATTTCTCTTATCAGCAAGACAATTTAATTTGGACACTCTATAGCCTTATGTTATTTACTCTACTCCCTTGATATTTAGAACTAATATTTGCACACTCTTAATCAATTTAAGCGTAACACACTGAACTTATTAACTGCATAATAAATTGCATTCATCTCAATCATCATCTAAATGTTTATCCAAGCAAATTAGTGCTAGTTAGCTCTCCTCCGAAGTCACCCTGTAAATCCTTATTTTGTTTTCTTTTTTTTTTTGCCATATGTAACTCATCATCCCCTTGGCGCCATTCCAATGTACCTGTAACTCCGATGGTATTCAACGCCCAACCAATGTCTGCTCATGTTGTTGTATTTCTTTCTATTTTGGGTAGTTTTTTGTATTTTATTTTGCGTGTAAGCCAAAAACCGCACCACACGCAATCAACGTCAGAGAGTTTTGTATATTTTGGTCACGTGTGTGTTTGTGTATGTTGGAGTCAGTCAGTTGGGTTGGTTTTCTTTTTTTTAGGTAAAAGTGTCATTTGATAGTTTTGCAGTGTAAGAACTTAAGTTCATTGGCAGAGGGCCAAAAATGTTGTTCTTAAAGCTGTTCCACTCATTCTGGGGCTGCGTGTCCTTTCAGTTCAACTAAGCCAATTAATTAAGCCGCCTTTGGTTAAGGTCCAAATATGTCAAGCGACGTTGCGCCTGTTGCATTTCTTTGGCAATGGCGAAAATAAAATTAGCACAAGGCAGCACACAAAATGCGGAACTAAATAAATCAACAGACGCGGCAGCAAGCAGCAATCCAACGAAGGCTGTCTCTATCTCTAGCTCCATCTCTGATTCTCTCTTTCTCTTTCTCTTTCTGCCGCCCACACGCACAAATTAAACCCAATGAACTTGCATAATGACCAGAGCCAAAATGTTTCGTCGCTGCGGCAATATGGCGGCATTAATTAAAGTAATTTATCATTAGGGTCAAAATGAAGCCAACAACAAACTAAGAGAAGAGCTTGAAGTAACCTTTGATTCAGCCACGAAGCTGTATAAATATTTTGCCTTCTCGACTCGGCCAGACAACGTTAAAAAGGCGAGAGAGAGAGAGAGAGAGAAAGAGAGAAAGAGACTGAGACAGAGAAAACTACCATATGGAAATCTTCAGACCGATTTATTCCTTCGGTTTTAGTCCTCTTCCTGTTTCTTCCTTTCGCATGGTTCATTTCGTGCCAAGCTTTAATCTTTTAGCACGCATCTTTGGCATTTTTATTGTAATTTGTTTCGATTGCCTTTGCGTGTGTGTTTTTGGAGAGGAAGAAAAATCTACGAAAAATGCACGACAAAGTAGACGAAGAGAGACAGCGAAATACATGGAGTGGGAGGGAAAAAAAAACCCAACCAAAAGAGAATCGTTGCCTGCCAGCGAATAAATTATGCGTGTAATTCAACATTTTATTTAATGAAAACCTAATGAAATGCAAAATGCTAACACAAATGAAATAAATTTATTGTCGAGCAGCAGTCGTCGAATCTCGTCGCTTGGACGGCTTCCTTTCGTCTTCTTCTCGTTTTCATCCTGTGACGTTTGCCAAATTGATTAGGCGCAAAAATCGCTGTTGTAATCAACGTTGGCCATGCTGGCAAAGCGTGAAGGGAGGGGGAGGGAAGGTAGTGAACGTGAACAATGTTTCGCTGGGCTGCGGGGTGTTATTGCAGTGACTTTGATTAATAATGTGCCCTTTAGGCAGGTACAAGTTATTAGTTCTCTACCACGGCAACAATGAATATAGAGGGTACGCAGGCGGAATGATAGAAGGCAGAGTGTTTATTTTTCTCTTCTTTTTTTCGGGTTGGGTTTGGTTTGGCCGTGTGCTAATGTGCTGCATAAACGAAATGACATTGTGGTTCCCTTATTGGGCGACTGCTAACATTGACGGATGCCATCCGAGAGTGTGCGTATTACTGGGTTAAGCTAATAAATGAAATTACGAGCCAACACGTTTTTAGCTGTTGCAAAACGAATTCAGGTATTCTGTAACTATTTTTAGGAGATCACCTCATTGCCAACTGGTTTATATTCACCTAGTTTAAATATTTCAGTCATAGAAAAAATATTGATATGTACACTTACTATATGTTCATAGCACGTATAATTTATTGATATAAACGTTAATAATTTAATATTAATTTTCTATAGATAACAAAAATTCTCAAAATCATATTTCTCGTTAAAGATTTTTCTGGTTAGTTTAATAATATAAGCCTGTGTTGAATGCAAAATCATTTATTTTCTAACAATTCAATACTGAGTTTATTTTATATGTTTAAAAAATGACATGAAAATTATAAAACCCAATTTACATAGTAAAAATACTATAAAACTAATAAAGTTGCGTAAGGATATTGCTAATAACAATACCAGTGAGTTCAACTGTGATTATTTATATATTATTAAATTTATACATATAAACCTCCCGGCTTTCACTTACAGACTGATTTCAACATACTTACCAATCTTAATTTGAAATACTTTGGCAATAATACATACGAACATTAAGCAATTATATGTTGTGCGTTTAACTAGTCTTCCACATATAGCTGAAACCCAAATCCGAATACAATATAAACCGACTGCTGTAATAAAGCATAAAGTGCAAGGCGGCGAACTGCAAAATCCCAAGTCAATTAGAATTACCAACATTTTTGCAGAGCGCCAAAATACCAAAAAACCCAAGAGCTGTTGCCAAATATGCTGCTGCCATAATAACTGCTTCCGACTGTGAGAGAGATGGCGAGAGGGTGAGAAGGGCTTGTGGCAATCACATTCATTTCATTTCGCACAGAAATTTATTTACATGGCCAACTGTGCGATGTGAGTGTCGAGCAAAGAGGGAGACTGAGAGGGAGAGAGAGGAGCTGGCATTGGGGAAACGCTGCGGCAGCAGCCACTTCCGGCGGAAACTAGCTTTTAACCCCATGAACGGGTCCTAGGCGTTAATATGGCGCTTGCTGTTGCCATTCTACACAATCCCCGCTCTCTCTTCCTCTCTCTCACTCTCTCTCTGCTGGCTGCGTAATGAAAAATGCAAATTCCCAGCGGCTAAATTCTAGCAAACAAGCAAAGCGACGCGCTGAGTGCTGCGCGCGTTTTGTATGAGTAGACAAATAGACTCGGCACTGACTTGTCTTCCCATTCCTCTCTAGCTCACCAACCAGAAGAAGACGACGCAGTGCAGCAACAGCAACAGCAAAAGCAACAGCCAACAATTGCAGCAACGATGCCGCCGCTCTCCAGCGTATTGTGTGGCAAATGACAGGAAATTTAAAAGGATGCCTTTGTAGTCGTCGTCCTGCTGCTTGCCACTGCTTCTGCTGCTTCTGCTTGCCACACAACAACAAGGAGACAACAGCAACAACAGCAGCAACAACAACAACAACAACAACAACAACAACAACAGTGGCATCCCCACCATAACAAAGTGCTGCGTTCTGTTTCTCTCTTCTGTGCTTGTGTCTAGCTGGCGGCTATAATTTCAATGCTCAACTTGATAAGCAGCTTAACCCACGCACAGGAGCCAACAACATCAGCATCAGCAGCAACCGCCGTCGCAGTCGTCGAGTGCTACACTTGACCCGCCTTCCCCTCTCTCCACTTTTTCTCAGTCTCAGTCTCTAGCTGGAAACCCTTTTGCTGTTGTATGTTTTTTGTGCCAAGGATTGCTTCAAATTTCACGCATTTAAATTAATTAGCTGAATGCGGGGGCGTTTTCGCTTTCCCAAAGAGTTTTCCATATGCATAGACATTTGGTAATTGCTCAAATTTCGAACAAGTTGTTCGTCGAAGGGAATGGGCAACAAAATATGGAACAAGACACTCATTAATTTTCGGCACAAGCATTCGAGAGTTGCTTTTGGTTTTCCTCGAATTCTAACAAATTAACACTTAATGTTTCTGATGCAAATACTTCAACAAATACTTGAGCAGCATCGAGTTGTGAATAATTTTGAAGAGCAAACACTTATTAAAGAGTCTACAATTGTTTAGTTATTTAAAATATGTTAGTTATTTATTATCAGAGTGTAGTTTAAATTTAAAATACGTTTTCTACTTAAGATTAATAAATTATTTCGTCTTAATGTATTTTTCGTAGTCAATAATGTTAAATTAGTATTTCAACAAATATTTAATTTAATTGTTTCTAAGCTACTTTTATAATTGAATAATTAAATATATCATATATTTTGTATACTATTTTAAGTTCTGCCTTTGTATCTTATGAGTTAATTTGATTCCTTTTCGATGTTGATTTGTTTTAAAATGTAAATGAATTATTGTATTTTTGTTAAATTAAAATAATTGTTTAGCTTGCTTTAATTTTCTAGTAGATATAAGTTTCTTTCAAAATAATTTCACGAAATGAACAAACAAGTGTTGTATTACAGTCAAATTGTTTATATTTTTAAAATGTATATACATTTATTTAGTTTGCATCGTTCATGCTTTTGTATATTTTCACTTTTCCTTTAAGTATATTTTTGTAGTAGTAACATTGAATATATATTTTTATCAAACCAAGTTCACTGCTTTGTTCGTTTTTCATCTATATTTAATTACAACTTAATGAGTTAATACCCCATTTACTTTACTTTGCGATAACCTTGAGGTACTAAAGTAAGTACTGCTCAAAATGGAATGAAATCCTTTCTGCTTGTTTGGCTAATAAGAATACTTGTTTCCCATGTAGAGGCGCTAAACGTTTATGGCGTGTAGCGGGAGGAAACGCATTAGCATAGCCTTTAAATATTTATCAATTTTAAGCAGTTTTATGCAAAATTGTAAAGCCCAGCTGCTGTAGCTGGTGTTGTAGTTGTTGAGCAAAATCAGCGTCACATTTTGCACATTTTGCGAGTCGCAAAGTTCGACAACGAGGATGACGACGACGACACCATTAAATTGAACAACGGCTGACGACCGTCAACACTGTGGACTTGGACTGAGTGGCGTCTCAGCGCACAATAGTTTATGAGCGTAGCTTATGAAAATCCTTTTGTTACACAATTTTACAGTTATTTTAAGTTGCCCGAGCTAATTTTGCCGGCTGCCTCGGACGTGCCAAGGCAAGAAACCGGATCGTAAGAAGTCGAAGTGAGAACCAGAGAAGCAGCAGAACAAGACAATGTTGAACCGTCTTTTGCCTGCCTCGCGCCTTGTCCTGTTCTGTTCTGTTCTGTCCTGTCCTGTCAGGCAATTAAAAACAGTTGACATTTTGCAAACAGTGACAAGGAGACTGAGATGTCGACGACGTCGTTGACGTCGACGTGCGACGTCGCTGCCTATAAACTAAGCAACGTGCGTTTGCCTAAAATTATGCTAAGCTTCGCAAGGCAACGCTAAGAAAATCGCAGCCAGACAAAGTAGACACCATGGCGAATGAGCAACATTCTCGTTCACGCTTCTCATTTCTCGTCTTGGCAACTGGTTCGTCCTCGTCCTGCTTGCGTCGGCATAAGTACTTAAGGCAACAAAGTAGACTTTTGCATGCAAGCGCATGCTGTCCCCGACAACTTTGTGTATGCTTGTCGAATAGTCCGTGCGAGAGAGAGAGACAAAGAGAGAAAGTGAGCGAGAGTGAGGGGGGAAGGGAAATGGAGGTCTTGCATCTTGGCAAGACTATTGACAGCTTCAACAAAACCGGGCAAATGCAGCATAAATAATTTTTTTCAATTTTTTCCAAGCCATTTTGCACGAAACGCAAAAGAAAACTTACACAAAGTTGTCGTCGCTCCTGTTTTGCTTAAAATCGTCAACTTTTCGGAGTCAGCGGCTTTAAATGAGTTGTACATAATGTGCAGCTTGCTTTTAGGAGTTTGCCTTGCTCCCTTCTGATAAGGCTTACTTGCAGCTTGCCGCTCACAGTTCGCAGTTCGCAGCTTGCTTACTTTCAAATTGCAAGCGCCGTTCGCTCAACAAGTTTTCTCACTCATGTTGTCAGCTTAGAATGCGGATGATATCTAAAAGACAGTTGGCCGCACTGTGAAAAGAATCTGCTTGTTTTCGAAATCAAAGAATTTAGCTTGACAGAAAAATCAGGGAATTACGAAAATAATAGATTATTTTTGGAATTCAATTAAAGTCAAATATTTGCCTTATTCTCTAACAACATTTTTATTTTATTCTTAATTTTGATGGATTAGGAATAGCTTAATGTCATTTTTCAAATTTCTTCTCAAACAAAATGATTAATTATGACTATTAATGACTAACAAGGCACAAGAGAATATACGTAATAGGATCAAAGGTAATAATACCCCAAATATAAGTTAAATATAATAAATATGTGTGACTCCCTATAGTTTAATAAAGGCGCCGCACGAACCGTAAAGTAGTAAATTGCTATCGAGGAAATACGTGCAAATTTATTACCTCAATCATTGCAAAATAATCAAAAAATGTTAAGCAGTTAAAGTTTCAAGACAAGCTGCCTATATCGCATACTGTTCTGTCTAATTCTGGTCCTCTCGATATTAAAACCAATTCGTTTACTTCACTTTCGGGATCACTTTCAATTGCTTTCCCTATGAAATCGCAGCTCATTTATCTTTGCAGCTTTTATACTTTATCGTATTTTTAAAATTTTTTTTACAATTTACTAAGCTAAGCTTTAAACTTCGTATGCATTTCGTGATCACACATTATTTTTAGCTAAATAGAATGAAATTTTTTTATAGTTTCTCTTCTCATACACTCTTGTCACACTGTGCCCGGTGCAATTGCATTGAGATTTGTCGTGTCACCACGGCAACGAACGAGGTGGCCTGACGAGGCAGGCGCGCAGCTGCAAATGTGTCTTGGGTAATTGACTCGGCAAGTTTTGCATTGTTGTCACGTGTTGTGCATGCAGTAAGGACACCAACCGACCGGCGAGAGCAGCTAAGGAGCTAACTCTGACTCTGACTCTGTCGCTGTCTCTGTCCCCAGTCGTGGGTTTGCTGAACCTGAGCCAGAGTCAGAGTGGAAGTCAGAGCAATATGCAAATCAAAGTCAACGACGTCAAAATCTTTCGTTGAACGTTGCAGGCGACAAAACTAGCGCGCAACTAGGCAAACACTTCCGCTGGCCGGAAGCATAAAACAAGTCGACAGCGGAAGTCCTTCCACCCACCCACCGCTCCACTCGAGTGGCACCTGCTGAATCTCATTCTATATACAGCATGTACTACTTTCTGATATGGTTTTATGATTAAAGTTGGCTCGTCTCTCGGCTCAGCTCAGCTTGGTTCGGCTCGACTTGCCTCGCTTATTATAATTATTTTTTTTTTTGTTTTTATGTGTTCGCGTGCCGCGTCTTTAGCCTCGTGTCGCTCTGGCGACATTTGCACGTGAGCTGTTTAGCCAAAAGTGTTAAAACGGCATAAAAACATGGCGCGAGTCGAGTTGGTAATATGCACGCGATGCAGCTGCTCAAAGAGGAGTTGGGGAAGGAGGAGGAACAGAAATGAGAGTGTGATGGTCCTTGGAGAGAAGGTGTTTACGAGTCGCGCAATTAATTTAACTGCTGCTCGCGAGGCCATAACAAAATTTATGACCAACAACAGTTTTGTCAATAACTTTTCTGTACCACATCCAACACTCTCCTCTGTGTGTGTGTGTGTGTGTGTGTGTGTGTTTGGCTTGGCTAATCTCGAGGGCACTTCATTAATCCACAGCGCCAGTTAATGCCATGCATGTCAGAGTAGCAGACAAATGTTCCCAGTCGGATGGCTGCTCCTCTTTTCTCTCTTCTGCGGTCTATCTGCCACCTATGTGGGAATTTATGAGCAACAGCAAATGCAACTGCCAGGCAGCATATCAAATTATATGGCGGCCACAAAAAGAAATAACATCATGGCAGCGCCGGCAGCTGAAGGAAGCAGCAGCAGCCACGCGGATCCTTTGCATCGCTGCCTGCTGTTCCTGCCGCATAAATTCTGATGAATCACTGCAACGCCAGCCAGCCAGCAACTAGAATCTGCAACACCTGCAGCATCAGGCAACCAGGCAACAGCAACACGAAAAGTTTCATCGTTCGCTGTTCCACGTAATGCGGCAGCTACTCTAATAATAAATTTAGTTTGCAACGCGAAACGAAATTTCGGAATGCATAATTCAAAATAATTCAAAACACAGCGCCGCTGATTTCTCTTCCGTCTCGCTCTGTTGCCGCAACACCCAACAACAACAACAGCAATTCTCCAACAGAAAAAGCCAATAACTAGACGCTATGCATTGCTGACTAAATAAGCTGGGAGCAAATTTCACATTTGCTGTTATTGTTCAATTCCGAGAATTGTTTTCGACTGGCTTGCAAAATAATAAACACGACAGTTCGAAGAATTGCCAAATTTGTGATACAATGAGGTGGTGACAATCTAACTGTTTATTGTTCAGCACCTTATTATGGCACCTTCTGCTTTAATTAGAATTAATAGGGTTAATGGGAATTTACACAAACATGTGTAGAATCAAACGCACATTTGAATAATTAACTTCAGTTAATCACAGCCGCAAGAAATTCCTGTTAATGAATGTCTTATTATTTTAAAGGTTAAATAATTATTTATATAAATATAAAAAAATTATTTCTTGATGTTGGGAGATAACGCAATTGCATAAATTGAAATTCTCAATAAAAGCAAAAAGTGTTTCTTCAATTTAGTTAAGAATTTAAATTTAAATACTATTTATAGTAATAAATGTTAATGCAGCTTTAAATATATTTGAAATAATTATTGTTTTAAGTAAAAAAAAAAGAAGGTAGTTTAGAAATTGTGTTTCAGCTTTAAAATATATTTAAATTTTTATTATTCTGAACATAATCGGAAATTGTTTTGGCAATTTTGTCAACAGTAAATACAGAATATAAATAATAATATTGTTTATACTAACATATTTCATTCCAACTATGAAATGTTTGAACTATTATCATTGAAACAAAATGAAATGTGAAATATATTAAGTTTCTCTAGAATTAGTGTAAATTATTTTTAAGTCCTACGAATTCAATAAATTTCCTTAAATCTCCAACTTATAGAAATACCCAATTTATTTGTTGAAATAATTTCCAAGTAATTTTAAGATTCAACTCAAAAGGATTACAATTTCCGATGAAATGCATTACTCAAGAATTACTGAGCTGCATTTCAGAAAACTTAAACTTCATATCCACTTAATTTTTTCACAATGACCATTCTGAATTTTACATGATATCCTTTAAGAATTCTTTGCTCGCCATTCACACACTAATTGTTGAAACATTTTTGCTCTCATTCCAGGTAAGTTTACGCTGAACAGCAAATAAAATTGAACTTCTCGCTGCTTTAAATACTTTTTTACACTTCTCGACGGTAAGTTCCACTTTTGTCTGGTCGGACATTTGGACGGGGATTGGAACTGGTTGCCATTTCCATTGCCATTTATCACACAGTGGCAGCATCACACACACACAGTCACAGACACAGCTTTCGGCCCCAATTACCACTGTTTACTCTGGTATCCGGAGTGAAGTTCTGATTGGGCGATACACTTAATAAAAATTTTCAACAATTCAATATCATTTTTATTTGCGTAAGCATAATATTGAATTTACCCCCAGCAGCAGCAGCAGTAGCAGTAGCAGCATTCGTGTAATCACACAAACATATACTTTTCACTCAATTATACACAACAATAAATATTGAATACAAACAAACATGACGCACACGCACAGTGGGCAAGCACTTTATTTAATAATAAACTGCCGCATTTCTCCCTCGACCTTTTCGCCAGCCCTCTTTGTCATCCTCTCCACAGCACCCCCCTTGACGCGTACATCCAATTCGCTTAATATGCATTAAAGTGCAATTCATATTTATTTGTGCAAATTTTTCACATTCGTTGTTTCTGCTCTCTTTCGACCACCGCCGACAGTCGATTCTCTTCTGTTTTACGCATTCCGAATTCCAATGCCCTTCCAGCTCCCCCACCGACTCAGTAATGTGGCCCAAACAATCACTAACTGGCTCTCAACGAAACCAAAAATACACTGAAAGAATTATAAAATACTGTTATTTAGGTTTGGCAATTATAGAAGCCTAATTATCTGAGTAATTGGTAAATGTACTGCCAGATTGAGATTTAAATAAAGTTATTAATAAAATTTTTGGATAAACAATTTGTAAATACATTTTTCCTAAAAAAATCATAATTAATTTACTATCATAGACAACTTTCTCATATCTATCTTACATATCTCTCATTTATAATAGCGTTTGAAATTAATCTCTAAAAATAAAAGCGGTAGATGGTAAATGCCAAAAAGCTTTAATTTATTTTTTGAAATATTAAAAAATCATATAAATTGATTCAATAATGTTTTTCAACGCAAAACGAAGTTTAATAAGCTTAACAATAACTTATACATACGCTCGATTAAGATTGATGAAAATAGAATATTTAAAAAGGAAACTGGAAAGTCCTTATCGCATGTATAATATAACAATTCTAAATAAAACTAAAAGCATTATAGATGCAAATAAAATGATCCAATTATCATATATAGTTCAACACAAAACGAAGTTCAATAAGCTTAGCAATAGCTTACCCATAAACTCAAGTTGATTTAACTGATGTTCTTCTGCTTGGAGCTTAAGGCGTTGTCGAAGTTTAATTGCAACGCACTTAGAGCTACTCTGAAAACACTTGCAAGAAACTTGCAGCATATGCAAACATATGGCAACGTTGATCTCCACATAAGTGTGTTGCAGCACTTACAACAAAGTGATGCGACTCCTTGGGAGGCATATTTAAAAAAAATTACACAATAACACGAGGCAGAGAGAAGCTGATAGAAGGCGAAGCGTTTCATTTTGCTCCATGAGCTATGCTCACGCATAAACAATAAATAAGTCTTCATAATTTTCCTTCATTGAACTTGCCGCCCACCAGCTTCATCATCATCTGCCGAATGGCTGTTGGCTGTTGGCTGCCGTCTGCCATTTCCACCCGCATTGTTGTCATTGGCAACACGGACGCGAACCCCAGACCCGGACGTGAAACGAGCGCCAGGACCCGGCCAGGACCCGGACTCAGACCCGTAGTTGTAGTTGGGCTCTGCCTTGCAGTGCAACTGCTGTTGCTGCTGTCGTTGTTGTTGCTGCTGCTGCTGCTGCTGAATCCTGTGAACGTGCTTTTGTCGTAATCCTTTGAATTTCGTTGCAATAATTCCACTTGAATGTTTATTTGTGTATACAGCACACACACACACACACATACGCACGCGTACACACACAGTTTGTGTGTGTGAGTGAGAGAGAGGCCAAAGTCGGCCTTACAGTTTATAAGGTTATTGTTTGCGTCATGGGCGCCATTTTAAAACGCTGCAGACGCTGCTGCCATCGCTTGCTGCTTGGTGTTGCTACCTTTCATAGGCAATCCTGAAGGTGGCCAACAGCAACTACTTCGACTACTAACGGCTAAGACTGCCACTAAAAACAACAATGCGCCTTGAGTTCGAACTGGTCTTAGCCGTTTTCCATTTATTTGCCTCCTTTTTTTTTGGGCTCAGTGGCACTTGGCACTAACAAATCTGCAAATACGAGTTCGAATACGCAGCAAAAAGGATCTACGCCAGGTGCTGCTGCTGCTGCTTCTTCCTGCTCTCTCCTGCTGTGCAGTGTGTAAAAATCCATAAATTTTTGTCGCCACTCGCTTTTCATTTATAAGCCATTGATGCTTTTTCCATTAGTGTCTCATCCTCATCCTCAGTGCTCATTCTCATTCTCAATCCTCGCTCGCAAAGCAGCTGCCTCTCAGTCTCATGCTCATTTCGAGTATTCTCGGAGAAATATTCTCATTGTTGTCGTTGTGGCTTCAAGAGGCTTATGCAGAGAGCTGGCGTTGCCTAGTTCCATTCTCCTTCCTGTCTCACATATTCAATTAGCTTTACATTCTTTTTTTTTCTTTCGTGTGCGATAAATGTGTTGTTGATATGTCCCCATTCGACCTCCCAAAATTTCCATTTGTATATCCCCATTCCCTGACGCTACGACCCCATTCTGTCTGTTCTTTGAATGCATTCAAAGCAATCGCCATGCATGTAATTAAAATTGGTTTAAGTATGCCCCAAGGGTATCCAGCAGACTCGTTGAGTGCTTCGGATAGGGCTTAGAGCTATGGGCTCTACATTGCCCTAATGCCAAATGCATCGATTGTTCAACTACAAAATGCATTGTCGGGTAGTTTGAAAAGTTGCGGCAAAGGGAAATGTGAACTCAATAAAAATGTATTTTTTAATAAAATGTATTAGATTAATAAATAAACTACCAAAAAATCATTCTTGAAAGTGTTGGAAATTGCATTATGGATTAAGTGTTGGAAATACTATGCAATTTCCACATATGTATTCAATATATAAATATCGATTGCTGATATATCGGAACTGATATCGACTTTAAAGTTACGAGAGTCGGTTCCACGTGCATTTCTCGGGAGTTAGTTAATATTGTGATCTGACAGTGAGTGGCAGCAACTAAGAAAAACATATAAAACTAAAGTATCAAACTGTTTAATTATATAATTTAGCTTGTTTGGTGTAATATTTAAATGTAAATGCAACTATCAAGCAATATATCAATTTTATTGGGTATTGCAGAATTTGAGAATTTAATTCTGTGCGCAATATTTTTTGCAATAATGTTCTACATCATATAAATTACAAAGATTGCGCTTCATTAATTGATAAATACTAATACCAAGCTTTATTAAAATTGTATTGATTTCACTAATTTACAATGCACCCCATGCTGGGCACTTTCCATACGCTAATTGAGGCTATCTCCAGTTACCATTCTAAACTTAAAGTTTGGCACTTGGTTCCCCCACTCCTCCGCCCCGTAAGAATCTTCATATCCCTGAGCAGTGAATTATAATCTCTGGCCATTTTTCGATAGCTTGAAAGTAGCTTAGTTATGTGCACTGCCTGAAACGAAAATGAAGCAAGTCAAGCTCTCTCTCTAGCAATAGGCAATACACCGAAATGCGTATTTCGACAACTGTTGGGCAATCCAACTTGGCGCAGAGTCCGCAGTGTAAATTAACAGAACAAAAGCTGCAGCCTAACAATAGTCGAACTGGCAATGGGCGAAACATGACCAAAGCAATGCAAACAGACAGTCAGACAAGCAGACGGCGGACGGACAGAAACCAGATAGAAAGACAAACAGACAGAGAGTGAGTGAGTTTTCAGGAACTGAGCTCTAACCAAATACCAAGTGGGCTTAGACGCAAAATGCAGCGCCAATTCTCGATTTTGAATTTATGCAGTGTTTGGTTTGTTATTACGATGTGGGCAGGCAGCAGCCAGGCGGCATTCAGCAGGAAAGGAAAGGAGGAGCTGCCCAGGCAGCTCATTTCCGTGCTCAGTCCGAGAGTTGGCAATCAGAAAAACCCGCACACAAAGTCGCCGTGGCCGGTGTGAAGGCCATGCCAAGTACAGCAGCAACATCAGCAGCAGCAGAGACTAGTTTGTTGTAGGAGTAGAAGCGACTGCATGTTGCATGCAACGAAATGCAATGCTGTGATGATGCTGTTATGCGGTGGTCGCCTACTCCGGCCTCTGTCTGGGTCTGGCTCTGGACTGCTTGCAATCTCAGTTTGTGGTTAATATTATGCTGCATTTCTCATTTCGCGTGGTTTGTTGTTGTTGTTGCTGCTGTTGTTGGTTTATTATCGCTGGCAATGTGCAGTGCAAATACCGCTGCCCATCCTGCATCCTCTCTCTCTCTCTCTCTCTCTCTCTCTCTCTCTCTCTCTCTCTCGGAGTGTCCTGTTTGTCCCTTGGCTGGGTTTGGTTTATCTGTTGTTGGTTTTTGGTTGCCGTCGCTGTCCTTCGTTGTTATTGCAATGTTTTTGACAAATAGTCAGGGAAATGCACACGGATGTCTGTTTATTGTGCCGTGCATGCGGTTTACGTTTATCTTCAACTTATGCAGACAGTTGTTGGCCTACACCCCGTCTTCCGTCTCTCCTCTCTTCTGGCCTCTCTCTAACTGAACTAGCTGTGGTCTGAGACATTTTCTGGCATTGTGTTTGCACCAGACACATTTTGTTGTGGTCCAGCAAAATGCATCTCCTCCTGGTTCCAAGTTCTCCTGCTGATCCTAGTTTCTGTTCCTGCTGTTGCGGTGACCCAGCTCCTGGATAACTGTTTGGCTTTTGGTGTATCCTATTGTGTCTAGCTCAGGTTTGTTTGTTACTTTTGTTTGTGCATGTCTTCTTCGCCTACACTTCCCTTCCCCTCCTCGCACCCCTTGCTCACTGTCTCTTGGTAAACGGTTGTGTTTTCAATAATAATCTAATTAAGTGCAGTTTATGAATGTAGACAGTGCCAGATATGATGTTCTTGAGCTAATGAACTGAGCTCTGCTAACCGGAAATGACAGCTGACAGTTCCATTGCATTTTCATGCTAGATATGTGCTCTTTAGCATATCTGCGAGTTACAATATCTTATGCTTTGTTTGCAAAGCTGGCATTTGATTTACAAACTGCCTCTAGAAACTGAGACATACATAGGTTATTAAATTTAAACAATTTCCTTATTCATCTTTGGAACCTAACTTAAATACCAGCATTATTGTTTTACTTTTTACAAAGAGCATTTTTACAACAAGACTTAAGTAAAATAAAATATGTTACGAAAATATTGAAATTAATATACATATATACAAATAATAATAAACTATTTGCGAATTTAAAAAATAATTATAAATTTAATATTTAATTTAATTAATATAAACAAAATTCACTAAAAATATTAAATGTCATGTATAGTATTCATATTTTTAAGTGGAGTGAAACTTGGTAGTCAAATTTACCTATTGTGTTAACTGCACTAATTAATTTGAAACCTACTGAACCGTGAAAAATTGACTTAGTAAGCTCTAAACAATATACATGTAGAATGATATCACATCATCTTTGTTTATTTGGCACTATAGGAATTGTCTTGTTAGGAATAATTCAGCTTGTTTCGACTAACGCTATTGTTTCAGCCACAATTTGTATATGGCAAATACGCTTGATACATTTTGAATTTTGAAAGCCCAGCTGAGCATATACGAGAGCTAATTGATTTTCGAGTGAATTTTGCAGAAGAGAATACAAAGTTGACAAATCAAATGCATTTCCTTTTGTTTGGCAACGGACAAAAGGCAAAACCAAACGAAATTATGAGATGCGTTATCGGAATGCCAAATTGTAAAAGACAATTGGTATTGGCTTGGACATGTACTTCTTGTTGTTATTGCTGTTGCCCTGCCACTGGCAACTGGTTTCTGTCTATTGTGTCGACACTGCAAGGGTTTGTGCGTATTCAATAGCTTAATTAGCTGAGGCGCATGCCAGCATTAATCAAGGCTGCCAAAAGGTATAAGGTACAAGACAATGAGAGCACGTACAACTGCCAGAAACTGCATTATAATTCAAAGAAGAAAGCCTAAAATGTTGTGTCTGCTGCTTTGGCTACTCACCTGATTGATTAAATCTCGAATGCAGCTTATTAATAAACTTTTAATGCCAACAAAAGCCGCTTAGACAGATAGTTGAAAATGCTTTGCGCAAAAGTTTGCAGAGTGTTTGCGCAATCAATCATTAAACAGCGACTAATTGAGGTAGGCAAAAGTATACACAATGCATTTTCCAACTATGCCACAAAACACTAAGTAATGCAATTAAATGGCAAAAGACATCAGAGCCTGAAAGTATGTGCAGCACAAAGCCAATTATTTGATATCTGACACACACACACACACACACACACAGAGTGAAATTCTGTGAAATTATGCGAAATTTGACATCATATTAAGTGTCACGAGAAACGAGAGAAATAGACAGAATGAGAGAGTGAGGTAAGAAGACTTTTAGCTGAAGTCAACTTTTGCTGCACACACAAAACTATGCAAAGTCAAACTAGCTGAGTGTGTATCTGTGTGTTTATGTATAGTGTGTTGTGTGTGCTAAATGCCTAACTCAATTATGCCTGGGTAAATGTTTGGCGCAAAAAGCTCAAAAGCCGCAACAGCATGAAGGTCCTTGGTCCCTGCTCTCTCTCTCTCTCTCTCTCTCTCTCTCTCTCTCTGGGGATGGGAAAGGGTCCTTGGCTTGGCCAACCTGAAACGAGCGGCAGCTGCGCCTAATTGCAGGCAACGTAAACGTAAACGCAAACGCAACGCTCACAAATTCATTTATACATGCAATAATTTGGTTTATTATTGGTAGCGTCGGTGCCCCAACAACAACAACAATAACAACAAGAACAGCAGCAGGGAAAACAACCCAACTACTTTCCAGGCCTTGGACCACCCCTTTTCGGGAACATTTTGCCATAACTTTTAATTAAATTAAAATGCACAGCCAAATTCGACGTCCACAAACGGCAAGCGACAGTCGACAGTCAATTGGGGCAAGCAAGAAGCAGCAACAACACAGCATCAAGCGACGTCTCCTCTCGTGTGTGTATGTGCAACATGCACCTCGCCCCAAAAACTTAATAACCAATTCGCTTTGTATGCGAAATTGTCGCAGCAACGTTTCATTTATATTTATAAATATTTGAGCAAAGGCCCAATGCACTTCACTCCACATCGAAACATCGAAGGCAAAGTGCTTCTTTCCCCCTGCCTTTTACCTTTTGCCGCTCGCTTTATAGGCCCACGCGCATAAACGATAATTGAGTTAAACGGACTGTGGCAAGCTGATCATTTATTCCACAGCTGAGATATCGACAGCATGGTTCGACGAAAGCTGTTGACCCACTGAATAAATGGATAAATCATATGTGGTTGGCAGTTTAAATCTTGCTCGAAAATCGCTGTGGCATTGAGCACGCTATGTAGATCAGCAAGATATATTCACATACGATTTGTCAATTTGTTAGCTTGACATGCTTTAGATATTCAAAAAGGTTCAATTTACAATTATTTATTTAATTTAAAATATATAAAATTCTATAAAAATAATCACCTCGAATATTAAATAGAAAAGGCTGAAATATTTAATTTTTAATAACTTCAAATCGAATTCTTAATCACTTATATTTATATTTATATTTATTATTTCATGTTTTATCACAGAACAAAATAGAGCGGGAGACAAACGATAATTTGTGAGACAAAAAATGTTTTAAATTAAAATATGTATAAACATTTAATTTTGAAAAATTCCCCTACAACATAATTTAATTTTTTAATTTTTTCTTTCATACTAGTTCACAAGAAATATGAATACGGAAAATATGATAATTTTGTATTTAAGTAATATTTAATAGTTTCAGATATTAATAGAGATAATATAATATTTTTTTTCCCAAAGCATTTCCTGTGCTATGAATTAATAGCTGAATACATTAATGAGCTTATAATGATGCATTAAGCATAAGTGTACAAGAGTTCCTATACATTTTATTGTATTTATATGCATATGTATTTATTTATGTATTATCTTTTTTATATAAATCTTTGATTTAATGAATAAATAAATAAACTACACAGAATGCATCATAAGAGTCGCTCATCCTTACTTAAATAGTTTCGAGGCTTTAGCTGGCTGCTCTATTTGCTGGAAATATCTCCCTGCTTGTAGTCAATTTGCCGCTAAACCTTTGCCCAGCTCTCACTTAACTCTTATCTCTTAGTATCAGCTGCTACTTCCTGCCACATTTTCTCCACATTCCCTCCACAGCTGCTTACAAAGTTTGAGGACAATCACACCTCAACCTTCAGCTACCCTTCAGCAGAACACTTAGTAAACACCTTTTGCTGTTGCTCTCCCTTTCTCAATCTCTTCCCACTCTTCCCTCTTTATCTCAATCTCGCTGGTGGCCAAACTATTTGCTTATCGTTGACTTCTTCTCCCCTGCTTCTTTTCTTTTTTTGTGTGTGTCGTGTTGTTGTGTCTAATGTGCTCGGTTGGCATATGGCACTCGCTTGGGCGCTTCATAAAAATGCAAACTTATGCTTTTCACAACTTTTGGCATTGGCCGCAGTCCACGTGCATGAGTTTCACTCTCCTGTGCGTCCCCCTTATTTTTTTCCTCATACACACACTTGTAATCCAATTAAAGGTAGCACTGTAGTTGGCTTTTAGCGTGCGGTGTCCGGCTCTTTTCCCCACTGTCGCTCGCTCTCCCTCTTGTCCGCATTGGCGACGTGGCCATTGCCATGAGCTGGTCACCTTAAAAGCTTTTACCAATCGACAACTCGCCTTGATTTTCAGCATCAGTGCAAACTGCGTGGCTTCCAGCAACGTTGTCCTCTGTTCGCTCTATCCACTGTCCTCTTGTCTGCTGTTCGCGTTTTACGTATACTTAATTTGATTTTTCACACAGCCCGCTCGCTCAGTCCCCCTCCAACTATATAACATACCAAGCTCCCCCACTCATACACACATAGAACTCTCCCACACACACTCTCATACACTCTTGTGTACCGTTACAAGCAGTGGTCATGCTCTGATTTTCATGGCGCTCGCACTTGGGCGTTGAGCAGAGAAAAAAATCTAATTTCTGTGCAATTTAACGAGACATTTACGTTTTTTCATTTGATTATCTCACAGTCAGTTTGGTAACGGGGCGCACATCGACCACGCCCACAAACAACCCCTCCCCTACTCACCTGTTCGGCTAGCCCAAAACCAAAAAACGAAAAAAAATCACCGTTGATTGTAAAGATTTGCAACGCTTTCAATGAAAATATCCAAAACGCTTGCGACTTACCTTGTCATTGTGCAACCCGCACTTGCATTTTTATTAACTCTGAAAGGGTACCACAAATTTTTAGATGCATTTGAGTCGCATTGTCTGAATAATAAAATTAAAATGAAAATATATTTTTATACTTTTCTTTTTTGGTAAGCTTCGACAGTAAATAAATCCCGACATATAATAGTGATTAAAAAAAAGGAGTTTTTAAAAGTCTTATTAAAAATACAGACACACCATTTAAATATTGATTAAATTATAAATATTTTTATACAAGAAAACAATAGATAAGAGTGTTTCGCAAATTGGAAATATAAACTTCCTTGCTTTGCATAACACAAAATTCATTCTTCCGTTAATAGCAAAGTAAATTATAATTTTGTAATCCTAATAAATTCAAAATCCTATTTACCCTTTTTCCATATTAAGTGCATTTCGTATTCGTGTTGATTTTCAGATCGCTTGAAAATCGTTGAGTGCAGCCTGCACTTGCATTTTGTAGCATACTTTTCTGGGCTTTGGTTGAAGTTTTCGTGTAATTTGTTTTATGTGATTGTCCATTGGCTTCATTTTGGATTCACATTAGCCAAACGCGAAGCTGCAACCACATCGCACGCACACACACACACACACACACACACATACTTGCAAACACACAAATACAGAGACAGCTCAACTGGTGCGCACAAAAGTATGCAACAAATAGCATATGTATTAGTGGGAACACAAGAGCACCGAACGCACACCTTTTGTGTACGTGATGCCATTATGGCCAAAAGGTAAATTTCAACTGTCGCACGCTAAACGACTCTCTGCTCTGCTCTGCTCTCGTCCTGGTCAGCCTCCTCCTCCTTCTGCCTTGGCAACCCTTCCGCTGCAGCTGGCGCGCTTAGCTATATCAGATGGCGCATCTCTTTGTGGCTGGTTGGCCACCAAATCGCAACTAAACTCCTCCCGCTCCTCGCCGCTCGCTACGCAAATGAACGTTTAATGTATTTGACATTTTGAAAGTCAAACCAAACACAGACAACACAGGACACAACATCTGAACATACGGGGCTCTCTCTCTCTATGTGTGTGTGTGTGTGTGTGTATGTGTGGCATGAATCTATTTCTCTATGCCAACAACTTTCCCATTCACAAAATTTCACATTTGCCATTCGGCAGCCGAATGATGTCGCGTTCCTCCTCCCAATGCACATTTGTCATTCGAGATGACCCGATTTTTGTGGTCCCGGCTCTGTCTGTTTTTGCGCCTGTTTAGAGTTTAAATTTTCCTGCCTGTGGCATGTGGCCAGCACTTATGCTGCCATGCTCCTGTATCCTTCGCATCCACTCGAACTTCCACACGCTTGTTGTTGCTGCTGCTGTGTTGCTGTTCCTACTGTTGTTGGACTGTTGGCAAATTTGTAATTTAAATAAGGCGTAATTACAGACTCCTCATTGGCAGTGATTAGAATGCCAACACGATCCGTTCAGCTTGTTTTTAGATGCATTTACAACTGCCAAACCGTGTGGAATGAGTTGAGTGCACCGCTGTTTCACGTTGTTTGTGGCATTGAAGCAGTGTCGCGGCTACTGTGACAGCGATTAGAGTGGCCACGCTGGACATTCTAGTTCGATTAGCAGGACATCATTAAAAGTATATGTGGTAGTAAATAGCAGATATGTATGTACATTGCTCTGTGCTGAGAACGCAATATATTAGCTAAGATAGGATAAAAAGAAAGAATATATATAAAATAAATAGATCTTTTACGTATTTTATTACTTCAATAATTTCAGCGGATGCGAATATTATTTAGGTACTTACAATACTATTACAATCATGTCAACCCCAACAGCTGTTATTTAAATATGTCAATTTTTACAAAGGTGCTCAAAGCAGTTTGATGTTTTGAAGCCATTCTAAATATCTCGAATACTATTTTCAAGATTCTGTTTCCTTCTATTTTTTTTTTAATAAGTCTAACCAAAATCTAATGCTAATTTTGATTGAGATTCATTTGTCACCATCAGGCGCCTACTTCACAGTTTATGAATCATCATCGATTTCTAATTGAAGCATTTCCTACACCGTCAAACAGTTGCTGAATCTCCCAAAGTTCTAGTAGCTTGAAATTCCCTTTCCCTTCCAGCATACTGTCCCCTTATCTTGTGCTTTGGCAAATTCTCAATAATTTTGTATGGTTTGTCAGGGGCGCTAATTGGTTTTCATGGGGTTTTCGTGGACAGCTCGTTAGTTGGCCGCCCACAACATTTAGTCTTAATTAGTGTTTTGGCCTTATACACAAAACTCGAAATGCTAAGGACAATTAATAAGGCGCACAAATTTGACATTCATTGGACAGTGTCGAACTTTATATTCTCTACGTTCTATGCATTATATTTACTTCGTTTTCGTTCGTTTTTTTTTTCTTTCTCTACATGCTGTCATTTATTTGCTTTTATTTATGCATTATTTTTATGGTCGCCGCTTTTTTTTATGAGCCAAGAGTCATTACGTTGGGTGGTTGTTCTTGTTCTTGTTGTTGTTGTTATTTGCTTTGACTAAACAAATATTATGGCCATTAAGTAAATTGGTCAAAAACTGTGGCCCGCTTGTTATTGTTATTCTCTCTAGTCTCTCTCTCTGTCTCTGAAGTTGCCGCCCAAATGTACGCAATAAATGTCAGCTATTAAAAGCGCTACAAAAACAATGAAGACAACAACAATAATAAAGCATAAACAAAAATTCCTTGAACTCGTTTCATAGTTTTGTCTGTTAATGAACCTCCCTAAGTTTTTCGTTCTTTTCTTCAGTTAATTGAACTTGGTGTGCGGTCAAAGCAATTAATCAACGATTTTGTCACAACCTCGGAAAACCCTCAAAGAAAACCAAAAACAAAAAAAAGCACAGCATAAAAAATGAAACAAAAATAAATTTGGAATCAGTGCAATTATGCAAATTGAAGACATTTTATATCTAATTTTCATACCTTGTACTCTGAACGAAAAAGGTGTAGGAAAGAATTTATTAAAATATTGAAAAATTATAAAGACTTTAGGAGAAAGATTTCTAATCAAACTATGGATTGAAAAAGTGAAACAGTGCTATAAAAGTTTATATTTTCAATTGCAATTTGATATACTTTTGCCTACTAAATAGATTAAAATTACAAATATTAATTTATTGAATAATGAAAAATAAAATATTATGTATTATATTTATTACAGGATATCTTGACTGCTACTCTCCTTAGTTTTATTTCTCTCGCTTACTTTTATTTTTACATCTTGCTGGTTACGCAACAACCCTTTTTTTTTTGAGGGGCATGTGACCTAACCTTGCTTTGTTGTCTCATTAGACGCATAATTACGTTGCTCAATGCGCTGCAATCCCGGGGATCTTAAGACGAAATTAAAAATAAATTACAAGGAAATCCGCGCGACAAATCGAAGGCAAAGTACTGCCGTCTTACCGCCCTTGTCACAACCCCTTTTCCTTACTCCATGCTTACCAAAAAAAAAAAAAAAAAAAACAAAGCAAACCCCGCTGACAAACCTGTCAAAATTAGCGAAATTAATGCGCAAACGAAGCGAAACTGTCGAAACACAAAGAAAACGCAACAAAAATGGCGGCGTATGTGTCAAATGCTGGAAAAACGTGAGTAAACTTGAACCTACAACAACGTCGACGACGACGACGACGACGAAAAATGAATGAAGGAAGGCAACGCCCAATGAAATTGAAACATTTGCCGACTCGTTGAAATTTCCTTTACTCATTATGCGCGGCGACAACCCTAACAGATCCCCTCCCTCTCCCCTCTCCACTTCCTTCATCTCCTCCACCCTTTGCCAATGCAGATTGAAATCCAATTAATGCCGCTGATGGTGAAAGAACAAAAAATAAAACGAAGAAAATAATGAAAAATAAGAGAAACGGCAAAGCTTTCAACTGATTTTTCACCCGCACTCTCTCTTCGTACAAAAACTTCCTGTGCCATTGAGCCGGAGCCGGAGCGGTGTCAGCCTGCCTTTGATGAGCAAACGACTTGGAAAAAGGGGCAACAGGGAGGCGTGGCATGTCTGATGGGTGGGGGAGGACCAGTGAAATCCTTTTTTAAAATGCCAAACGCGTTGCGGCGTTAATATGTCAAATTAAAGACTTTCAAAGCGGCAGAAAGAGAGAAAGAGAAAGGGCCATTCTGCCGCAGCATCGAGGAGAGGATCAAAAACTTGCCGTTGGCTACAAGAACGGCCAACGGGTCCATGAAAACTGTCAACACAATAAATGTGGCTGCGTATCGAAACTGAAGTTTGACGAAAAGTTGCGCGGTTAACGCGACACTCAACCCCTTAATTCCCACTCCTTCAATGTTGACGGCACTCATTCGAAAATCCAATTGAAGTATCGCTAGCTTAATTAAAGACATTTCCATGGCGAATGCGATTGGCGTTCAAGTTGAAACACAGACAAAGTTAGATAACAAGGTGGCTAAAACATTTTCTATGTACCTGCCGGAATATGTTTGCCCACCAAACAGAGCGCAAAAGTTTCATAAAGAAAAGGATAAGCACAGGTTAATAAACAATATGTTTTTATTGGTGCCATTTAAAAAAGCATTTTTTGTTAATTTCTACATAGGATGATACAATTTAAATATAATATGTAAATGTGCAAAAATATATTTTTGGTAATACAAAATTTTGCTATATGTGCCTACTGCAATCGTATTTTAGCTGTTTAGCTTAAAAATTTTATATATTCATGGTATAGTTTGAATGAAGTACTTCAAAGATATACCAAATATGGCTTTCGGTATCTTTTACTATTTTTTGAAACATTAATTGGTATGTTTTAAAATTAATACAAAAGAGGTAGCGGGTATCTGAAGGTCGAGCTCATTCGACTGTAGTACTGACTTTTCACTATCTTCATATACAAACATTCACATATTTCTAATTGCTGTCATCTATCATATGAAGTGGAACAGCTCTATTTCCTTGACCAACACTTAATCGTTTACACTAATTAGTAACTGAATGAAATTAGAAATCTATTAGGTTGTTTTAGTAGTATACTGTAGTAAATACTATATGTGGTGTATTTATGAGACTCGTTTTTAATGTAGTCCAATTACTAAGTCGACGGTCTGTTAATATTTATGCTAGGCCAACAAAACTATTCTATTAGCGTTGGGCACGCGTACCAGCTAATTATTGCAGGCCTTTAGGAAAATAACATCAGGTTTTTCCTACTACTAATAATACTCATAACATAGATATTTCCTCCTCATCATATCCACAAAAGTCGACATCATACCACGTAGTATTCATACCTGATATTTATGTCCATTTGCTCATTTACCAAAAAATGTTTTGTATACTTAGTCAGCGCTCATAATACAAATTTATGTGTTTGCTTAATAAATAAACATTTTGTACGCTATATAAACTCAAATATGCAGCAAGAGAATTAACAACATTCACTCGGAAGGGCAAAACAACAACATCGAGGACAACAATTAAAGTGGAAGAGAGAGAGAGAATGCAAAAGATAAATACTACCTTTAATATTTTGTACATTTTTCCACTTGACAACAAAAATATGCAAAGAATAATAAACAGTAGGCAACAAACATAGCAGACTGAATGGCAATAACAATTAGCATGGAATGTTTACATTGTTCAGAGCTGTGCTTAATTATTGACAAATGCATTAGCATATGAAATGGAGCATTCTAAAAATGTATTTTGTTCGCAATTGGGAAATATACAGTTGACGTTTTAATTCATCAGCTTGACTTGGGTTTCATATTATGATCAAATATAAGAATAGAAGCAAAAATATTGTCAGTCAAATAAATGTTGGATTCTCAGTAAATTTGTGTTTGATGAATAATTATGTTTATTTTACATTTAATTGTAATTATTTTAAAAGTAGATTAAGTAGAAACGAAATGTTCAGAATACGAATTGGCAATTTATTGCAATTTATATAAAAATTAATTGTAATTTATTTGTAAGCAGTATGTTAATATTTTAGTGAATAAAAACTGATTTAAAGTCTAAGCAAGTTGTAAGATAAATAAGAAATCTTATTGGTCAAAGAAGCGAAACTAAAAACTCTAAATAAATTAAACTTTCGAGTTTTATTCGCATAACATTTTCTACATTTTTAATATTCACAATAAACCTCTTGCTTCGGCTTAAACAAGACTATTGAGCTAATCTCATTTTTATTCCCAAGTCGATAATCCTTTTTAGTAAGTAATTGTTTTTTTCGGTCAACTTCTCTCACAACATCAGATTTATTTACTATTTTTCGAGCTAGAAGGTTTACCTTTAATCCGTAATATTTCTTAATAAAACAAAGTATATGCAATTCAAATTTCATGCCCAATGATTCCATTCAATTTTTGCTGGCTTTGTTGATAAACTAAATGGCATTGCAGCCTTCTAGGCGCATATGGGAGAAAGACCACAAGTGGCCCTGACTTTTGGCCACTCTCTCTCTCTTTCAACTCTTTTACTCTCTGTTGCTCTTTCGCTCTGCACAGCTATTGTTGAGGAGAAGGGGCAGGAGGAGTCTCTTGACTGGGCCAGATTCGTGTTTATATCTGTTGTGTGTGTGTGTATGTTCCCAATTAGATTTTATTGTTTTGGTGCGATTGCAGTTGCCATTGTTTGTTGCCTGCTGCTTGCTGGCTGCCAGCTGTTGTTATTGTTGTTGTTGCTGTTGTCGTTGTTTTGGACTTTCTAATTGTTGTTGTTGGTGTTGTTGTAATTAGTGAAGCGCAAACAAATGTCGCCTAATGATTCGTTGACTGCCGTCGACGCCAACGCCAACGACGACGCCATTTTGTGCCGACTCACACATAAATCCATATATTCCCATACACATATATAATTGTTGTTGTTGTTGTTGGTTTATTGGGTGTAATTACATATGTCGCGCTCTCATATTTACATGGCAATCGGGCACAGACATTGTAAATATGATTTACATTGCTATTTCCATTGCCGATTCGCTTTAGCAAAGTTTTAAGGTTTTGTGTGAGCTAGTTTAAACTTTTTGGGGAGTGCAACCTTGACCAAAACTCATTAATGCCGCCCAAAAATAACCGCTGGCGAATGCAAACACCCCAAGATAGATACTGGATCACATACAAGTTCAATAATAATTAGTTTGAGATTTAATTTTAATTACATTCAGTTGTCAGCTGAGCTGATGCTTCTCCGTTCAGCTGCCATCTTGTGTTGATGTCCATCTTCACTCTGTGTGTGTGTGTGTCGCCTGCGGCGGAAACTGCCTGCCAAGACTGTAATTAATATGGGACCCAAGCACGAGACAGCTGACGTGCATAGAACAGATCCACATATATGTTACTATATATAGAATACATGTATATAGATGTGTGTGTTTGCATCCTCCTTGGATTGATGGCGAAAGCTGTTTATTTACTTAGTGAACGCAAAAGGGTTTTGGTTTCGTTTCATTAAATTTCGCCAGCAAAATGCTTGAGTTGAGTTGGAGTAAAACTTCGACTTGGACATGGCAGAGTTAAAGGTAATTGACAGCACACAAATGGGGAAAAATCATAGGACGAAGTGAAATGTTGCACAGCTGCTATTTGAATTGATATCCAGCCAACTAATGGCTTAAATCTAATTGTGAGTAAAACTACGACTACAAAGCAAATTAAATAAAAGAATATAGAGTCAACTCAATTAAATGGTGAAAAAAAAAAACAAATCACAACAAACATTTGGACAGTTTAAATTAAATTTCATGTTATATTTGCTGATATACAGAAAAGATTTGCTATTCATCCTAGGAATATTCTGTAATCCAAACCACAATAAAGATGCTGATTTTATCTCTATGTATTTCAACATACTTCAATAAATTTGACTTCAGAAATGTTTTGCTCAGAAATTCCTGAGAAAATTGCAACGAATATTTAGTTTCATGCAATTCCTGGGAAAATTAGGAAAGTATTTAAATTACATTCTAAGAAATTTATTAAGAGACGAGACAAATATGTTTATTTTCTTGCTAAGCACTATGTAAATTATGTGAATTTAAATCTCTACATCAATATCATATTATACTATGCAGAATTTCAGACAACAAACAAATAATTCTCTAAATATTTCAGTATCTAATGCAACAACTCAAAGAGTTTCTTACTTCCAAGTATTAGATTTGGGTTTAGTTTAATTCATACAGCTGTCAGTTAAATTTGATTAGTCCAAAAACTAACGAAAACTTAGATTCTTCAAGAGCCTTGAAAACATTTTCAAGAAGCTTTCATCATCATCGGCAGCTGCACTGTCCATTTTATCCATTATAGTTTTTTTTGTAAAGGAAAAGTAAAAGTCTCAACGATGATGGGGGCGAAAAACTGTGCGCTACACATCATCAACAATATTTCAGTTGATTTAATTTGGTGCCTGAGCCAGAAAATTTGTTGCAATTTGCACATAACACAGACAAGCTTCCCTTCTTCTATTTTTATTTTGATGAATTATTATGCGTTACATAATTTTCGCCAGCTCATGACACTCAGCACTGAGTCGGGTCAAACGGGAAGAGACAAAATACATGTATCCCTCTTTCGTATGCTGCCTTATGGTGTAACGTCCATGTGTTGGCCTGGCCGTCAAAAAAAGTTTTGCCTTTCTAACTGAAGAGAGGCAGACGGGAGAGCAGCGCTTCATTTTATTTATGCATGCCTAATTTATGAAAATTTGATGTACTTGTAAGCTATTTCGGTGGGATACTTTTATATTTGTTTGCACATAACCGCAACACATGCGCGCAGCAATCTGAGCAACTCACACAGAGCTCAACTCAACTCAACTTAGCAGAAAGAGCTGAACGGAACTCTGTCCGGATGCTTTGTCGATGCTCAACGCTGGCGCCTTTTTTCACGCTCTGACCGCGCTTCAAAAAAAAAAAAAAAGAAGAGAAGAAGAAGGAAACTTGCGCCTAAATAAATTACTTGTAAAACTTTTCAAATACTCGTAATTCTACATGATGTTGTTGAGGTCGTCAACGCAACGCTCTGTTCAGCTTCAGCTTGTTGCAACCAGCCCCTTTCGATGATATTACCCGTAGTCGTTGCTGAAGCGACGTTATCGTCAAACTTTACTAAACCAACATAAATACCATTTACTGCAGAAAGTTGCCAAGCACACAGACTGAGCGACAGACAGTCAGATATACTCACACCAGAGCACTCAGCTTCATAAAAATGACTGGATCTTGTTTTACTTCAAATGTAATCGAAGCCAGGCACTTGAATACCCTATAAAAGGGTTGGCAAGCGTTTGACTTTAATCGTTCTTAAACTCTTTCTGATAGGATTTGTTTTTAAGATTGTTAAATTGGATAAGAAGTGAAAAAATAATGAAATGTATTTCTGCTTTATAATTGAAATTCATAAAAATGTCCCACTTTATGATATTTTGGATTTATAGACTTAGTATTATAATATTCCTTTTGGTTACAAGACTAGTTAAACTAAAGATAAATTAAACATCATAAACCAGGACTATCACAAAACTTAGCAAGAGATTGACCACATTAAGAAAAGTAGTTTTACATTAAAGAACATTGTTTAAGCCTTTTAAAAATTTCTTTTCTTTCATTGAAAATTCAGAATTTAAATCAAACAACAACCCCAATTATGAAAAAACTCATAAATTGCATTTGGCTGAACACAATAGCAGTCATCAAACGTAAAACACGTTTTACTATTTTAATTGAATTATTTCTACATGTCACATAATGCTTTACTATGCCGACCTCATCTCGACATTCCTTTACTAGAACGCGCTCTACAAAAAGCTTTGCTATGTATTCATAATGTGTTGCCTACTTTTCGGCTGCCACAAAACTCTGCACCCTATTGAAAGTGTTGTCTACTTTTCGGCTGCTACAAAACTCTGCACCCATTGAAAGCAGTTCCTATTGCTGCTGTTGCTACCGCTTAGAATTTTCCCTTTTTAGTAGATGCTACGACTTCACTTCAGCTTTTACTACACCACCTACAGCTTGCAGCTCTCTTCCCCTCTTCCCCATCAGCAAGCAGTGCCACTCTCATAGCCCGCAAACATACAACGTTTATTTTATTGACTTTGCTCACACATTGCATATGCTTCGAGCTCTGGATTGTAGTTAAGAGTGTGTATGTGTGGACTTTCTAATAAGTTGCCGCCATTCGAATCGACAACAAGCGAACAACAAACAACTGTTCATCAATACTTTTGGTCGACAAACAAACAGAGAGAGGCCAGCCTCAAGTAGGTAAGGGACGAAAACTTCCCAAAAAGTAACAACAAAGTTGTAAATTTCTGTGTCAAAGTGTCTTTCCGTCCGTCTGTCTGTCTGTCTCTATCTATTTGTGTGCGTGTGTTGTGCGTCTGTCTAGATTTTCATATTTGTACTTTCTCATCCACCTTACGTCAGTCGACAATTTTGATATAGGGGCATTTTATATTTAGTATCAATATTGCGTATTTGTATCTTGTTCTTCGTTTGCCTTGTTTTCAGTCGCCCAAAAACTTTTCTTTTTTTGGTTGTGTTACGCATAAATAAAGTTTTGTAGGATTTTTCGGGGGAATGGGGAGCTGTGAGACTCTGAACATAAGCACCCTCGATGCATCCTTAAAAGGGGCTGCTGAGCACACTTAAGCCGCTCCTGCCACCGATGCTCTGCTCCTCTGTTTTCTAACAAACATGCTTCTGATGTATTTCAGAGGCGGAGCCCAAAAGCCTTTGAACGCCAGCATGCAGAGAGGGTTGCCAAGGGGAGGGCTATTCGATTTTGGGGACCACGTAAAGTTAATTTGAATATAAGCCCGTTTTATTCCCTGATCGAAATTGATGGGGTTTCAGAATCAAAACCCAAAGCAAAACATTAAGCCCAAAACATTTTATTGAAATTTGCCAATAGATGCGGGCGCGAATAACCTTTCAAATTGAGTAGATACTACAAGTATTTGTTTAATTATGCAAATCTCCGACTTTCTTTTAGTAGTTGTAGCAAATATTTGAAATGGACATTGAACAGTTTATTTGTATATTGTAAAATTAAAAGAGTAGCAAATAAAGTGCCTAGCTTATGCCTATTATCGAAACAATTTAAAAATAGTAAACTTGAAGAGTAAGATTACTAAAGTAACTAAGCAAAAAGTTAATAAATAAATAATATTAAATAAATTTGCGACATTTTCCACATAAACTTCAGTTTTGGCCAGCGGCTAATTCTTTTTGTATTGCATTCTTCCAAAAGTTGGCATAATTTCAATTCACTTTTTATCCTGTCTCTGCAAAGACCAGAGCTCTGGTGTAGCAAAAATTTCTCACTTCACCGTCACAGAGAAGATGCCTAGTGACTGTCTCAGTAATACACTTTGAATGGCTTACAAATTTCCAATAAGCTCACATACTTTCTGCAGTCACTGTTGCGATTCCCCGGGCAGCCCTTTTAGCCTGTTGCGCAACCCTTTCACATGACGCCCCATGCTGAGGGGCTTATAAATAAAATTCAATAAAACTGAACTGTCACCAGCAGCAGCAGCGATGGCAGCAGCAACAGCAACAGAAGACAAGCCCTTCGTCGTCAATAATAACATTAAAACATTTTCTACATCAATGATGCATGACGTACATCAATACGTCATTCATGGCTCTGTGTGTGTGTGTGTGTGTGGAATGGAAGGATATGTTGCATACATTTAGGCTGGCATTTTGTAAACTCCTTTTCATAAGAATGCGATACGTGGCAAGCAGGCAGGCAGGCCGAACTGATTGATTTACATGCTTTGCCACGCGCGACTAGCACGACACATTCGCCTTGACATGGAATGCCATTGGACAGGCCTCAAGTCACGGCTTTAAAGCGCTCAAAAAAGAAAACCAAAATGAAAATTATATCGAATTGCTGTTGCCACTGAGGCGCATAATGAAGCAAGGAGAGGGAGAATGTACGTCAGCGGGTCTCGCATTAAATATCAATTTCGTTTATCTGTGCGCCTGTTCCTGGGCCCACTTAGTTTTATTAGACAACCACACAGCCACCAAATTGCCAACAATTTCCTTTATTACAAGTATTTTCACTCCACATGTTTCTCTCTCTCTCTCTCTCTCTCTCTCTGTGTGCTACGTGTTACAGCTGCCAGCTGCTGCTGTTGCAGTAGCTTACAAAAATGTGTTACCTAGCCCATAGGCTCGCATTACTATAAATTTTTAAACATTTTTATAACAACACGTCGCCTGCCCTTGCAAAGGGCGGGGCTGGAGGGCACAAAAGTTGGCATACAGGTGTGCAAAAGTCGCTTTAAAGAGATCCAACATACAGTTTTATTTTATGCGTCTCGTTTGCTTTCCCCCCTTTGGCTTTTTGCCTCACTGAACAATGTATGTAATAATCTTCCAGCCTTTAGAAATCACAATTTTATTGACAACTCAAGTTCTTGTTGATTACTTGTGTGTGTATCTGACAGATAACATACACACACACACACGCACACCCTTTTAAGTTTATTAAATTTGGCAATTTCTTAGACCTGCCTACCAGCTCCTTTAGCTTTTGCTGTCCATCCAGAGAGAGCATCGTTTGCCCACTCAAATCCCTGGCGAGTGCGTGCCTAATGCTCCTGTCCATTTTTCCTTTTTTCTGTTATATCTTTTTTTTGGCTTAGCGTTGGTTTTTTGCCTTTTTACTTTCTATACACTTTCAAGCTGGGCATACTGACTTTGCGATGATTAATAAAAATTAATAATAAATTACAACTAATTTTTGTTATTACTAATATGAAGATATGAAAAGAACTTATAGAAAAATATATAATTTCTACATATCTTTCATTTAGATGATTCTTCGTTAAGTTAGACAGTTAAGTTAGCTTTATTTAGCAAAATAGATTTTTTGCTTCCTAATAAATAGTTTTCAATAAAAGTACCAATAATGAAAGTATTTTAAATATTTTCATAAATTTATTTATATTTTTGTATAAATAATAAAAATATAACATAATTTTTATTAAACGGAACTCAGTTTTCAAATAGCCAATGTAATTAGAGTAAAATACATTTTGATTAATAAAATACGTATATTAAAAAAATTAATTTTTATTATTCATTAAGTAAAATGTGTTCAAAATTTATTATAAGTTTTCAATTATTAAAAGTTTAATTCTTGATCATAACTATGCATAGCTCTGAGATTTCGTAATCAAACAAAACATCAAATATTTCTAGTTCTAAAATTGTTCTAAGCTTGACTATTTACCATTGCAGCCTAGAAGTATTCTACGAAAATTCCTTAAGAAAATTTTTCTAATAACTTGAGAGCACTTTGACTTCGTTGTTGTGCCACTGAATTATGTATCTTGTTCGCTACAATATTTTTTTAGCCTTACTCTGACAAGCCGTTTTGAGTGAGTGACTGAGGGTCGAGGGTGGACATAGCCTATGCAGCATTTCGCAGCATTTGGGGGAGTGAGAAATATTATTAAAAAGGTTTTTGGGTGCGCTGTCATACATTTCTGTGAGCTCGTTTGATTGATTAGCACTTGTCAAATAGCTCCATATGCATTTCTTTTTTCTGTCCAAATTTCTGCAATTTGAAGTGTTGACAAAGTCATTTTTCCAACTCTACCAAATGCATTTCCACAATTCTGATGCTAATCAAATATTGCTGACAGTCAGTCAGTCAGACAGAAAGTTACTCTGTTCGGTGCTAGGCTAAGAGCAGCTGCAAATGTGTCGACGTTTATCAAAGTCATTGAACTAAGCAGTCAAAAGGTAGAAGCAGAAGGATTTTCTTTAGTCACTCATATTTATCTTTCTGTTTTCACAAGCAACTTTTCAGCTATTTGCTGGGCAATTTGCAGGCTTGCAGAAAACCTCAATTTTGCTTTCTATTTTCTCTACAAACATAAGGAGTTTGTTTTATGAACATTGAATTTCAGTCGACTGTCACTTAGACTTAATGTTGGCAAATTAATTGTGCTTACAGGGTAATTGGGACTTTTAGTTAACTCGCAAATTCTATAGTTTAGAAAGACTTCTAAGAAAAGCGTGTACCTAAACGGGTTTTGTTAATGTTTATTTTGCTATAAATAAAATGTATTCCTATGCCTATCACGTAATACAATATATTCATTCGAAGTTTTATTATTGTAGATAATATATTTACGTAGCATAATATAAATAAGACTCATTATTATATTATTTTCCCCTATCAGTCATGCTTTGAAAATTACTTATACTAAAATATACCGAAAGCAATATTTTGTATATCGTTGGAGTAGTACATTCGACTATACCATACAAGTCCGGATATACCAGATTATTTTATGACATTATTTTCTGTTAGTAGTGATGTTTAGCAAAGTAATATGTCACAATAATCACTTGTATTTAAAATGAAATTATACATTTTTTGTATCAATCTTTTCATATATATTTTCTCTATTTATTTCACTGACAATCTGGTCAAATTCTCACACACTCTTAAAGCCATTTGTAGGCTGTCAAGTTGATAAGTAAATTGCGTTTTCATTAGAATTTATTGCGATTTCCGTTTCATTTGGTCGCATTTGAAGCGCAGCACGGCAATTCATATATTCGTGTAGTGCTCAAGGCCTTCTCCACTTCATCACATTGCTGAGGCTATTTCTTACCTGGGACTAAAAGCCAGTTACACCCATAAAACTATTGAAGCGACCGCTGCGGTCAGGGGAGTGCGAGGACCAAAGAGAAGAGCCTTTAACCATTTGGCACTGTGGCCAAAATTTATAAGCCTTGTGTCAGTTTTTGTTGCTGTTGTTATTTAATACGGAACCCCAATGCAATTGTTGTAGTTGCTATAAATAAAACAAGTTACACACACACACACATAGAAAGGTGTGTGGGAGTGTGTGAGTGTGTGTGCGCCGCACTTTATATAAACTTAGATAACAAACAGCTTGGTTATTTATTTTTCTTAATATTAACGTCAACATTCAGCGCACATGTTGCACGCACAGTCGAACCCAAAGCAACCCCCCACCGACACAGACGCAGACAGAGACGTAGATAAAGTCATTTACACACACACACACACACACACCCGCAAATATACATACACACTGAGACAGAGAGACTGTTGTAATATTTGTTGCCATCTTACAGGCGATGCGAGGTGTGCAACTAAATCACATCAACAGCGCTAGAATTTATAACTGTTTGTCTGTGCCTGTGTCTGTGTTTGCCGCTGTCTATCCGTGTATGTGTGTTTGTATTTGTTATATATGCATGTGTGTGTGTGTGTATTTATGTTAGCTTCTATCTACTTAGCGTTGCTTATTTTGACTTTATTAAGCCAAAACACGTTGCATAGCAGCTAAACACGCGCGTATAAATACAACTCAAATGCCTTAGCTTATACATTCGCTCGGGGGGAGCTTCATCTTTGCCTTTGCTTTGGCTTTCGGCTCAGTCGACTCTTGGCTCTCAGTAGATCTATTTGTGCCTCGGTGTGTGTATTCAGTGTCCTGCGGTATTGGCCAAGATGCAATTTAGCTTGCAATTGAGTACTTGCTTAAACAACACTAAGAAGAGATTTGCATGCTGACCAAGCTTAAAAGAGAGAAATGAATAAGCAATCTGATAGAAAAGTATTTAACTATGGAATATCAGCTTATGTGTTAATTGTACTTATTATACCCGCTACCCATAGGGTAGAAGGGTATTATAACTTTGTGCTGGCAGGAAATGTATGTAACAGGTAGAAGGAGCATCTCCGACCCTATAAAGTATATATGTATATTCTTGATATGCGTCAACAGCCGAGACGATCTAGCCATGTCCGTCTGTGTGTCTGTCCGTCTGTCCGTCCGTCCGTATGAAACACTGGATCTCAGAGACTATCTCAAATTTTTGCCACGCCTACTTCCGCCCCCGCAAATCAAAATAAATCGAATAACAATAATACGATAATTACTATAGTAGTTATGATTCCTGAAAATTTGGTTGAGATCAGATAAAAATAGAAGTAGTGTAGAAGTTATTAAAGAAATACTTTTGTATGGGCAAAACGCCTACTTACTGGGAGTCTTAGTTGTTTTGGCTGACAATCTGGTATATTGTGCCGTCTATGGTATATTTTGAATGGTGTACTATATCGATATACCAAACATACCATTTGGTATATTTTTTTTTAGTATTTTTTAGTATTTTCGGTATATTTTGAAAATGATACCACAATATTTTGCCTTTATTCAAAATGGGTAGCGGGTATTTCACAGCCGAGTACACTCGACTGTTGCTTTCTTACTTGTTTTTTAGTTAATATTGTCCTTCATATATCGGCATATAGAGAAACCATCACTTAATTTAAAGTTTCAATATTTTTTATTATCCTTATATTATTATTCAAACAGATCGACTGCTAAGTTAACAAATTATACATGATTCAAAAAAAAAATTTAAAATGTATTTTGAAAAGTATACCATAAATTGCAAATAATTATTTCTTTTTATTTACCCTAATTTATTAATTATTTCTTTTGACTATTCACTTTTGTTGATCTCTATGTCATTTTCTATTGCAACCATTTCAAAGTAACAGCATTAATTACATTTTAGTTTTAATGATGAGCTTTTAGCTTTTATTTAATTTAACATATGTTTACTTTTCAATTTTTCTATTAACTTATTTAGATTATCGAGCAGATAAAGCATTGTCTCTTTAATATGGGCTAATGTATCTTATTTTAATTGCTTTATTCATTTATTAGAAAAATTTGCAATTTCCCAACAATTCAAAATTTAGCAGCTTAATGTAAAGTACATTATAGTTGCTCTCATTTAATCTACAATTCCTAAGTAGCTTAAATTATAAAATAAAACATATGCAGATATATAAGCATTGTACTTAACTGCAAATTTCGAAATTTCTCTGCGTAGTTATTCTCAAGTTTCATAACTTGGCTGCCACTCAAGTGACTTTCAGACATCTTGCAGTGGTCTGCACCTTGCTCACACAACACTTTTCTTGCACACACTTGTGGTGTTGGCACTTGGTGTCACACACACACACACACACACACTCACTCATACATACACACCTGTCCTGAAGGACATTTTCATTAATCTTGCTCACAATTCTGAGGTTCCTCGCAGTCGCTTTGTTGGTCAGGCAGTTGCCTATCCAAACACACACACACACACACTCTGAGAGAGAGAGAGGGAAAGCTCAGAGCTCAGAACTCAGTGCTCAACAGTTTCCACACGCATCGCTGGCAATACACGCACGCTAATTTTTCATCATCAGCGTCGAGGCGGCGACAATGGCCATGTTGACGATGTTGCACAGGATCTGCAGTCAGCAGGCAGCAGTCAGTAGTCAGGCAGGCAGCTCAGAGACGGAGCGGAGCCCGGTCTTCCATTTCGTTGCCATGTGCAATTCATCAATATCATTTTATCAATTTTCACCGCTGTCCAACAAGAAGGACACACACATACACACACTCAGCCCCCAAACTCAACTCAACTCAACTGTATATCACATTGCAATTTGTTGTCTATTTGCTGAAGGATATGCAGATTTGCCTGCGCCTCAATGCCCATTCCCATTTCCCGTTTCGCTTTCCCACTTTGCTGTCGTTTTTCATATGCATCGACACGTATATATATATGTATACACTTTTTTATTTAAGTGTATGTGTGTGTGAGTGTGATAGGCGTGGCGTGTTTGCTCTCTGCCAACGTCAACGCTGACGTCGCTGCTGCAATCGCCGTCGCGTTTTGCAACTGTAATTCAATTTTAACAATTTTTCAACTGTGTTATTGACGTGACTGACGCTTCGACTGGTGACGCTCGCTTCCCACTCTTCTCTCTTTACACCCACCAGCAACCTTGCAACTTCCACATGCCACTTGCCACTTGCCACATAGGCTCGCTTGCTCGCTTTGCCTTCCTTGTTTTGTGGATGTTTGGGCTCTGTGTGGCTTCTGTTTGGTCATTTGTTATTTGCGTTGATTTTTCATTGGGGACATTCCCACCTCCTCTCTCTCTACTCTCCACCCCCCCTTGCTACTCCTCCTACTAGCAGGTATATCGCATATCGCTTTCTATAATCAAATATTGAGCTGCAATTTTGGGGCGCAGTTAATTTGCACGCTGCATGTTTGGTTTATGGACTCAATTTACTCGCATTTTGCATTTCGCTTTTCTGTTTGCACACAGAGAAAATTATAGTATTGGGCATATAGAGAATTTTATACTCATTTTTCGTAATTGTGATATGAATACCACTTCATTACTTTGTAATATATTTATGTCCTACGTTAATATGCGATAGTATTCATAGGGTCGCATTGAAATTTATTAGAACGTACATTCATTAGTTTTATTTTTGAGAAGTTTTAAAAACAGAAAGTTACATTTATTTATTTTGTAACAAAAAATTCTTGTTAATTTTTAGTAATTAAATTTTCAGTTTAAATGTTTTGATTTAAAAATTAAATAATATATTATAACAAGTAAGAGTGTGCTCGACTGTGGTATACCCGCTACTCATTTTGAATAAAATTAAAATAGTGCGGTATTATTCCTAAAACTGCTATCCATAGGGTAGAAGGGTATTATAACTTTGCTCCGGCAGGAAATGTATGTAAATAAATAAAGTGGCATCTCCGACCCTATAAGGAATATATATTCTTCATCAGCGTCAACAGCTGAGACGATCTAGCCATGTCCGTCTGTCTGTCTGTCCGTCCGTCCGTATGAACACCAAGATATCAGAAGCTAAAAGAGATAGAGATAGAATTTTTATTGACAGCACTTGTTGTGCTGGCAAACAAATCAGTGTAGTTTTAAATTTTTTCCATGCCATACTTGAAGAGAATAATATTCGTAATTTTAAAGCTAAAGCCGCGGTACGTACAATAATAACTACAGTATTTATGATTCCTGAAAAATTGGTTGCGAACAGATAAAAGATGTGAGAGTTGTTTAGGAAATACTTTTGTAGTTTCTATATATACTTGTTATATTATTTTTATATTCTAGATCAGCGTCAACAGCCGAGATGATATAGCCATGTCCGTCTGTCCGTCTGTGTGTCTGTGTGTCTGTCCGTCTGTCCGTATGAAACACTGGATCTCAGAGACTATAAGAGATAGAGCTATAATTTTTTTTGACAGCATTTATTATATTTGCAAGCAGATCAAGTTTGTTTCAAATTTTTGCCACGCCCACTTCCGCCCCCGCAAATCAAAAAAATTGAATAACAAGCCTAAGCTAGAGTTACGAATTTTGGTATATACAATAACTACTATAGTAGTTATGATTCCTGATCAGATAAAAATTGTGGAAGTTATTAAAGAAATAATAATAATGGCAAAAAGTTGCAAGAAAAAAAATAAAATGAAATTAAAGTTTTTTTTAATTTTGACTTCAAAATTTCAATCAGCTACTTATTTGCGTTTCGAACTTTCGAACCAATTGAACAAATAAGTATCCCTCCGGCAAACATTTGAATTAATATTTTATCAATTGTTAGAGATAATAATTGACCTGCTTTACTGGGAAATTGCTTTAAAATGTTGTTCTCCTACAACAATATTGAGTGGCAATCGAAGTGTATAAATACTGCATGAACTGAACACTGACCCACAACACATAATTATGGAGTATTTAATGGTTTGGCGCATTTCCGATTTCATATTTAAACTAAATAACCCACAACAAAACAAGCAAGCAACTCAGTATACTATATATTAAATATATCATGGCTCATTGCGTGATTTGTCCAGTCAAATTTCACGCATCGCTGCTAGGCTACCTGCGTGGCAAAATGAGAGAGACAGAGAGAGAGAGAGAAGCAACAATTCAACATCGACAACCAAAAAAAAAAAACAAAAAGCCACAACTTTGTTATACAAAATACGAAATAGTGGCAATTTGTTTGACGCTGTTTGTGTTTTTGTGATTTGTGTGTGCGCTGTGAGCAATAAGAGCAGCAACAATGTGAACAAGTATCTGCCAGATACACATCTGTTGTTGTTGTTGTTGTTGTTGTTGCTGTTGGTGCAGTTGCAACCGCAATGCCGAGTCGGTGAGTGGCACATGTGTCGGTTGTTGCCACCCCGAACAAAAAAAAAGAACGAACCGAGAGAAAGAGTGAGTTCAACAGCAGTTCAATTGCTGCCTGCTGCCTGCCTGCCTGCTTGATGATTAGAATAATTAGCTGCCTGCCTCTGTTTTCTATCTGCCACGCATTGTGGCACGTTCCCATCTCTCGTTTCCGACCAGCAACGACTTCGACGCAGTCAATGCCAATCATTAGGCATCGTTTGCTGTAAACAACGCGTCTATTAATAGACACGACACATCGCAAACGTTCAACGCAGCAAAGCAGCAGCAAACGCACAACGCGCAACACGCAACAACGTGCAACGCAACCGATTTCCCAACTCATCGACGTGTCAGAGCGTGCAATTGTGCGTCTCGAAATATTTATGAATGATGCCGCATAAAAAAAAGCGACAGGCTCATTTTCCAAAGTACTTGCCACCAAAATGCGCGTATCTAACTGTTTGGGAAATCCCCGTTAGATTACTCAAGCAGGGGCAACTTCTAGCCACACATTTTCCAATAGGGGTAGAAACAACACTCAAAAAAGAAACTAAGGGGAAATGTACGCCGAGAGATGGAAACATTTTCGGCGGGGCAATATTTCCACAGTCAGAGTCTTGAGGCAAAGCATTTAAGCGCCGGGGAAATTGATTGGAAGGAAGTGAGCGAAAGGAAAAGGAAATTGGGGAATTTGTCTGTGAATGAATTTGCATTTCCCCTTGGCTCATAGAAGCAGTTCCTTATAATAAATATTCAATGCGTATAAAATAAAATGAAATTAAATTTAAATTATAAGAAATGATAAAAATAATAATAGAAATAACAGAGATATAATAAATGGCTCTGTTAAATACTATTAAAGCAAATCTTAGTTTTATAATAAACTAAATACTTAACTAATAATCATAATTTTGTGACAAATATAACAATTTTTAATAATTGTATTAACAAAATAATACTTTTATGTTGAATGCAAATAATGAGTACTGAAAGTAAATTCATAAAATTGTTATCAGAAATTTTCTAGGTGAAATTAAAAATATGTAGAAATATGAAATAATTTAGATAATGTTAGCATTGCACTTTTTAAATTTTCCTAAAGAATGTTCTTATGGCGATATCAAGTAGTAATTAATAATGAGATAATTTATTTATAATATTCTTTATTTATGATCTAATTAATGTAAATGTTTTCGTCCAATTCATATCCTAAAAATAATATTAAATTAAATTGAAAAGTTTCTTATGTCGCATAACGTAACATCATTTAAAAAAACTTTAAATGTAAAAACAATATTTTATCTTTTTACTTACTTAAAATTCAAAACAAAAAGCTAACTTTTCATTGAGCAATTTCTATTCGAAAGAATTTGTATTTGTATTGTATTATTTTATTCATTATATATTTATTTAACTGTCAACTTTTAATTTTAATCTAAAGAGCTAGATTTATCTACTTCAAATTTATTAAATAAATTATAATATACGTATTAAATATTTACTTTATTAATTATATAAAAACTCACACTTCAAAAATAAGTATTGTGACATATTTTCCGCAATAATATTTTGAACAACATAATGTGCCAAACTTCCATTGCATGAATTTTTGCTAACAAGTTATAACAAAATTTCCTAAGAGATTTTCCTTTTTATATATTTTCTCACTTTCCACAGTGTTAAGGAAAACCCCGCCAAGTGAATTCGCCGCAGTAAACGGCGAATTCGTGGCAAAAGCGTGACTACAACACATGCGCACTTTCCAGTCGTTAGTCTGGCCAACAAAAATTCCAGTAGCATTAAGAGCGGCGCCTCAGAAGCCGCTGAAATTCTTCTTCATGTGTTTGTTTTTGTTTCCATACTGAAGAGTCTCTCTATCTATGTGTGTGTGCGTGTGTGTTTTGTGGGGAGAAGCGGGAAAAGAGACCGAAAAGAGAAATAAAATATTTTCAAAGCGAGCCGAAAAAAGGAAGAACGTGGCGCAAACTTTTTGTGCAAAATCAGCGAAAAACATGAAACGACATAAGTATGTCAAAATGCATGAAGAGATAGCTCACACACACACACACACCCAAACACGTACACACACGTACATACACTGACACAGTGACAGCGGCACACCCACACAGAGGCAGCGATTGAGAGAAGGCGAGGGCACGTACTTAGTATATATAAAAGGGCCTAGAGTACTTTATATGTATATATACTATATATATGAGCACAGCATGTATGCCAGTGTGTGTGTGTGTGTGTGTGGGCCTACACACACACACATATAGAGAAGCTCGCACTTTGTATTTGTGGCGCACATAAAGCAGACGGCAGAAGAGGCAAAATGAAATGTGAAATGTTTGGATGTTTGGTCTGATGCTGCTGCTTGTGATGTTGTTGCTGTTGTTGATGCTGGGTGCCGCCCAGTTGATTTGCGCCAGTGTAGGTGCCCCAGCAACAACAACAACAACAACAACAACAACAAGGACACGAAAATTCTTAAGGGTAGCCTTATGGAGCCTTTTGCGTGATGTAGCCACGGCAACGTCAATCACAGCGTCGAGCGCAAAAGTGGAAAACAACAATTTTTCCCATTGACTGTGAGAGCGTGCCTCCATCTCTGTATGTGTGTATTGTGTGTGTTTGTGTGTGTGAAAAGCAAAACAAAACACACAGAAGACAAATAAAATAAATACGGAAATGTTGGGCTAGGGTGGCATATAGTATGTATATATATTTGATTCTGGCAAAAATCCATATAATTCAATGGATTGGCTGAGAGAGCAGCCAACAACACAACAACAACATACACACACACACAAAATGAACACAACAAAAAGCAACCGCAGATTATGCGACGATGACGACGACGACGACGACGAGTGAAAGAGAGCGATACACATAGAAAGAGAGAGAGAGGGAGAGTGGTACAAGAGATTGGGACATGATGAGGACGCGTTGTGTGGCCAGTCAGACATATTAATGACAAAATGATTATGATGACACTAACCGACTATAGAGAAGGCGCACAATCAGCGAAGAGCAGAGCGCGGGGTAGCGGGGAGGGTGGAAGAGAGAACTGTCTCCGTCGCGTACAATATGTAAAACAAAGCGTATGCTTTAAATGTGGCTTAAAGCTTTGCGGCTATTCAATTGGAACAAATATGAAATTGGAGCTACATGAAATGAGAGTAGATTGAGGCTGCTTCAATAATTATAGAAATCAGATTGATGAAATGCTGCGGATAATTAAGTGCGGTGTTTATTGTATTTATTTATTTTTAAATGAATGGTTGATAACGAATTCTGCAATTGAAGCATATAAAAAATACGATGTTATCAAAAACATTTGTGGCAACAATGCACACCTAAATATATTTTCAATAGTTCTGCATCTGAGTCCTAAGCCGTATTTCATACTACTATTAAAATAATTTTCTTGATGATGAAATAACTTTACTTGCCAGGTTCATAAATGGTCTTCGTTTTATTCATATTTTTTATGAAACACAATTATTTTGCAGTTTCATTATTCGTATATTTATATATTTTCATAAGATATACGATTCATATTTCACAAAATGTATAATAATATAATAGTAATTAAGTTAAAAATGTTATAATAATAAATAATAATAATGAATGAACATACATTTTTTTTATGAATGCCTTCGCTAAGTACACATAATTTAATAAAGGACAGAAATGATTTGTTTTTCTATTTAATTTTGTTTACTTTTTGTAATTTTGTAATATATATTTTGTATACGTCTGACTTTTAATCTTTATTAATTTGAAGATACAACAATAAATGCAATAAGTTTTAGTAAATGAGCAATTCCAATCTTTGTTTTAATTTCTACAAATTAAAGCAATGATTACTTATAGTATAATTTTAACATTTTTCATTATCTTCATACAATTTCCTGCATTAATTCATGAATTATTGTAATACAATTAAACACAAATTCGCTGCGGAAAGACGTTTTAATCTAAACTGCTTGAAAAATTGTCAAAAGCAACTGTGCTTGAAGCTGGAATATTTAAGCAATCTCTCTGTCGCACTTTCTGATGGTAAAAATTGACAGTGAAGTCTTTTTCTTTTTTACATTTTTTTTTTGTTGGTGTTCATTCTGCTTGTTATTGGATGACTTTGGCACCTGCTGCAATTGCCACACCTCGCAAAAAAACGGAGGGGGCCACAAAACACTTTCAGTTTTCTTAGCTTTGGCACTTAAATGATTTTTTGCCGGCAAACAATGAAAATAAAAAAAAAATGTGAAAAAAATATGGAAGAAAAATGCTTTGCGCTCGCTTCTCGCTTCTGGGAACTAAAAACGCCAAGAACAGAAACCGGAATCTGAGGAGATTCTCGCCAACCGAGGAGCTTGCCCCATCTTTTAGCTTCCCTCGTTTGTGGCAAACGCTTGTGAGGCAAACTACCAAAACGCCAAGACCAAGAGCAAGACCAAGCGCCACGTTAATTAGATTTTGCGGTTTTTGTGTTGTGCAAACTTCAAAAGCAAAAGCAAAAGCAACACCAACAGCAACAGCAACAGCGTCGTCGACCAAAACCAGGCTGCCAAACGCCAAAATGTATGCTTAAAAAATTGTTTTGTGATACAACATCAAATTGGAATTGAAATGGGCTGCGGGTCGCAACAAAACAAAATCGATAAATAAAACTTTTTTTTTTGTTTTTGCTCCTACTATATACAATGCGGCAACACTTTCACGCCCCCGAAATTTTTGGTATAAGCGCTCGAAAGTATGCAGCAAGTTTTTTACGCAATTAGTGTACAATTTCTTAATTTATACGCTGTCGCCAATTTATCAAAGCAGAGAGGCAACGACAGCATTTCAGGCGTTCTGGGACCAGTTGAGCTAAGGGCAGGGGAAGGACCAAGCAAGCTAGCCAAGTGAAATATTATTATGAGAACGTGAGAGGACAGAGTGAAAGAGAGGGAGAGAGAAACCCACCCAAAAAACTGGTTAGGGAAAAAGGTTGAAAGGGTTGTGCTTAGCCTCTAGCTTAACATATGCTATTTTGGCATAGTTTTTGGTGCTCTGCCCATGAAATATGAAATACTATTTATAACTTTATCAGCAGAGATACATAAATGTGTGTGTGCTTGTGTTATCAAAGCATTGAATGCTTCCCTTGCCCTGCCTTGCTTTTGGCTCAAGTCGACTCAGCTTGGCTTGTGGCTGTTAATTAAGTTATGATGGCAAGCCACAAACATATAGCGTTGGCATTTCTCTGCTAGTTCCTTGGCCTTGTTAGGCGGCCCGTCAGTTTATGAAATTTTCATTAATTTTCGACCACAAGAGAGTTGCCATCGCTGCTGCCATCAGCTGCTTTTGCTACTGCTTCTGCTGCTGCTGCTGCTTCTGCTGCTGCTGATGATGATGTTGATGTTGATGGGCCCTTCGGGCTGACAGCGGCACGAAAACTTGACGACACAGCAGTTGTAATGAAATTTGCGACATGTATGACAGGCATAGGACCCCGAAACCCGATCCCATTCCACGCCGAATAACCTTTAACCCTCGAAACCGAACAAAATGCGAACCCATCAAATGTGGCAACTTATGACAACGTCAAAAAGTATGCTATGATTTGTCGCACGTTAGTTATTGGAAGCAAACTCTGCCTTCTGCCTTCTGCTTCTCCTCCTTCTTTATCAGCAGTTTCTTGAGTGAACTTTCAATCCTCGAGCTCTTGATGGATGATGACAAATGTAGTCCTGTAGTTCGAAGGAAAGGAAAAAACTTTCCAGCTAATTATATGATAATCAAAATGCATCAACAGCTCTTTTGCGAACATTTCTCGCAATATATATATTTCCTTTTTTTTGTTATATAAATGTATATTAAACGAAGACGGCTGTCATTTCGGATTTTAATTAGCTGACGCTTTGCCCACTTAAGTAGGCTATTGATAGAAGTTGGTAATGCGTAATCATCATAACAATAGCCTGACCCTAACACATTTACAGTTCATTTGGGCCTCAGAAGTAGCTGTCGCTGTGCTTTGCTTTGCTTAGCTATGCTGTGCTCTGGCGTTCAAGGCTGAAACGCATTGGCTTTAGCACTCGAATATAATTTAGATTTATCGCTTGATTCTCGCATAAATATCGACCATGTCATCTCTAAGAATGAGCTGAGGATTGAGGGGGGTTGGAGGGTGTGTGGGCATCGCCTATTACTCTCGCACTTTTGTGTGCTCGTTGATGCATAAAAGCAATGGCTTTGAGTGCCCTGCACGGCCTAACGACTTGTTCTAAGTATGGCTAGGTACGAGAAACGAGTCCAAGTAAGAGTTTGCTGTACATAAGTACAACATGTAAAATCCAGAATGGCACATTCAGCTCTCAATCTGCGTTCTGTGTGTGTGTGTGTGTGTGTGTTTTGTGTAAAGAAATTGACTCACAGATATTGTGAAACTGTGTCAGGCAAAAGGCATAATGATAAATATTGTTATGGATTGCCTAGGCTAAGCATTCAGATTGAGATTTATGCAAGCGGATGAGTGCAACCGCTTCATAACCGGTTACGTAATGTGCGAATATGCGATAAATCAACTTACATATAATTCTTGTTGTGTTTAAAACACAACCGTTTAATAACCGGTTCATAACCGTTTAATAACCGATTCAGAAATGTACTTTTCTGAGTCCATGTGTCTTTAAAGTACATAAGTTTCATAACCTTATATACTATCGTTACATAACCGGTTCCTAACCGTTTCGTAACCGATTCCATTATATGAGTTTATGTGATTAATCAACTCTTTATCTAAATAAAGTCCCTAGATGTGTTAAATGCATAACCACTTTATAACCGCTTCATAACCGTTTCGAAATATGTTCAAATTACTCAAAACCTTTCAGATTTATATTGAAAAAAACATGTCTCCATAGATGTATGTGATTACGTATCATGGTCGGCATCTTGACACTGATTATGTGCCTTAACACTTGACTGCCTCCTGGCATACTTTTTGGCACCCAAATGCTATCGCAACAACAAAATCAACACAGCATTTAGCGTTAAACACACAACAAGAACAACAAGCTGGGGAGACAATTTGTTGTTGTCCCCTTATCTAAAATAAAAAAAAACGCTGTCCGAAAAATTAACGCAAAATCAAAGTAAAAATGCGATAAATTGGCGAAGACAAGCGCAACGCGCAAACACACAACAAAAAACAACACTAGAAATATAAACAATAACAAGAACAACAAGAAATACAAATGTACAGACAATAAAACAATAACAAAAACAAGTCGACGGCATGATGGCGCGTTTTAAATGAGCGAAAATCGGTCGAGCATATCAAATTGAAAAACTCCAAGACAACGTGTGGCGAGGAGGAGGAGGGTGCTGTGTGAGGGTCTGTGGGTCTTGTGCTGATGCGATTGTGGCGCGTGATGCTTTTTGCGTATCCTAGTGACACACAAATACATCTAAAAGCGACGCACAGACAAGAGCCGAGAGCAGCCAAAGCTGAAAGCAAAAAGCGCGTAGCAAAAATAGACAATAACAGCAACAACAGCAAATACATAGAATAACAGGCAACAGTAATAACACTGAGAGAGAGAGAGAGAGAGAGAGAGAGAGAGAGAGATGAGAGAAAGGAAGGCTGGCATCTGAGTCGACATTGATTGCTGCTCTGGCAGGTTGTTAGGTTACTGTCTACGTGAAAGCCAAACTGAACCCTCGATGAATGACTGCACTCAACTCAACTGCTCAACTGCTCATCTGACTCAAACAACTGACGAACTGTCGAACTGTCGAGCTGACGTGTTGCTGACCGCCCCAGTGTCATTCTATTGCCAGCTGATGGATTGGGCATATTATCTGACGGATTAAGCGCCTGGGCAACATAATAGACCTTGATTCCCTAACCATATTCAAGTATTTCTATTTTCTTTTTTTATTTTGTGTGCTTTTTTCGCCGGCTGGCGGCTAACATCGATTCAACATCGGCTTATTAATCGCTCATTTCCACTCTTTTCGCAATTTACAACACAAAAGCATTATGACCGGCTTCAAATAAGCTGACAAGCCAGAAATTACTTATCAAACGTGAATCAAATATCATGTAAGGCATTTGCATCTTTCAACTGTGGCAATAGATAAGTTCAACACTAATTTGGGAGTATTACGAGTGACTATATATAATAATATAATAAATTAAATTTAACCTTGTATTTTTTCTATATTAAAATTCTTACTCATATGTTTTGAACAGAATTGTGTCATAACCGGTTCATAGCCGTTTCATCTATGTTTCAAAATGTTTTGACAAACTCTAAAAATTTTTTACTGCAAGTATTCTAGAATACACCAGATATTATTTCCTCTTTGAAATCCCAATTCAAATGCTTTCAATATAACCGATACATTCCCGATTCAGTAACGTTCGATAATGTGTTCAAAAACACTAAAAAGATAATAAGCATGTAACATGGAGTTTTTCTCTACTTGAATTTCATGTCTTTCCAACATAACCGATTCATAATCGTGTCCAAAATTTTGAAAAACACTTGCATATGAACACTTTAGAAGTCATTCTTCATCTTTAAAATTCCTATCCCAACTCTTGTTCTTCTTTTACCTCAAAAAACACCCTTTAACCGTTTGCTAAAAATTCTATTAAAGCATTTACTGTCTTCACTTTTCAGTCTACGCCTATAAAACTAAATGTAAAAACTCACAAGCAAAACTGTGGCAATGTCTGAGCTATCAACAGAATAAGAAAGTAACCAAAAAAAAGAGCAGTCAAAAAAAATAACAGAAAAGAATTGCCAACTCAATGCCCTAACCGCGCCCCTTAACATTGTGCACATTATTCAATAGGTTCCCATATGTTGTTATTGTTGTCGTTATTTTTGTAACACTTTTTTCCCCATTTCTTTGCACTTTTTTTTTACCGGCTTTAAGCGACGTTTTCGACGCACTTTTTGTGTGCCGGTTTCGTCCTCGCCTGCAGTTGTTGTTGTTTTTGTTGTAGTTGGCAAAATTGTTGCGTTTCGCATATTAATTTCTTCCTGTCTTCATCATCATCGTCGTCGTTGCCGTCGTTGTCGTTGTCGTTGCCGTCATCATCATCATTATCATGATGAGTTGTTACTACACATTGTGGCTACAAATCAAATCTCTTTCGACGCTCTCTTAAATAACTCTCTTAGGCACTCTTATTGGCGCAAGCTTCCAGCCGCATGCTTTCCCCCAAAACAACTACACAAAAAAAAAGAAGAATAAAACACACTACTTGTGTGTGTATGTGTGTGTTTTTGCATTAATCATACGCAGTTTGAGTCATGTGTTTAATAAATATTTTGTCTGTAGCAACTTTAGACGCAATTTCGCAAGGCATTTTCCAGTCACAACACAATACAGAGGTACAAATGTAAAGCAAAACAAAGCAAAGCAAAGCAGAAAAGTGCAAAAGCAAAATCAGGCGTAGCACATGTTTTGCCATTTTCTCGCAACCCGCCAGCGCAACATTTTGCTGGCTTCAGCTTCATCATAACACCCCCCATCCCACTGGTCGAACATGCTCTATTCGCACTCGCGTTCGCACTCGCTCTCGCACTCACTCTTGCACTCACTCCTGGACTCAGGCGCTCTCTCTGTCGCTGTCGCTCTCTGTCTCTCTTTTGGTATGACATAGACAGGCCCAGCCAGTAAGCCCGGCACATGGCAGCCACGCGTTCGCTCTCGCGCTCTCCCACTCAGATGCACTACGCTCAACTATACAAAACACCTTACATATCTAAGGCGAAACTAAACTCTGGCCGACTCGCTCGCACCTATTGCCATGTGGTCTGTCACGATTTCTGTGGGAGAGAGCGGCGAGTGTGCGGCAGAGAGTAAGATGCGCGTGCTTCGGCTCCGACCTGCTCGAATCGTGCACTCGACTCGACTCGACTCAATGCGACTCGACACAACACGACACCACGACTCGTGTCCGTCGTGTATTTGATTTTCCCTTTAGGCCTCTTGTTGTATTTTTCAGCCGCCCGCCGTTTTGTGCTTTGGCCAGCCCATGTGCAATGTGCCGTTATTCGTCTCGTCTCGCCTTCCTCGGTTGTGTTATTGTTGATGCTCTATTGAAGGTACGACGGCTGTATTACGAATCATTTTGCAAGCAATATGTGATTAATGGACTGCCTGATCTACTTTAATATGCCAGCTATAAATTTGTTATGATCTTAAAATTTGTAGCAAATATCTAAATATGTACATATGGGGAAATCAATAAACAAATTTGCAATTTCTGTTCAAAATGATGACTAATATATATTATACTTTTAGTATTTAAATGAACACTCTTATAATCATTACACTATATTTCATATGTTAGTAATTAAATTTATGATGTTGGTGGATCAGAACTTATTTGAATCGTAGAGCATACGTGTCTTCGTTTGTCCTTCGTGTTCGGTTTGGGTGTTTTGCTTGTTTTGGTTTGACATCGAACCATACACAAGCGGACACACACATGTTCGATGCTCTCACCAATAGCCAACGCGTTGCGTTCGTTCCGCAATCGCATCGTGTGCCGAGGCGACCAGCCAACCGACAACCAACCAACCAACCCCAACCAACTCACCCACATCTACGAGAGACAACGTGTATTTTGTTTACCGCTACTCGTTCGTTGCCGGCTGTTGCGTTCGCTAGTGTTCGAATTGGTCGTGCAAATTGCGAGTTCGTTTGTTGTAAGTTCGTTCGCGTCACGTTCGGCCTGTTCGTGTGGGCCGTTTGTTGGTTGTTGGCTCGTCTTTTGGGCACTTCTCGCCATTGTAAGCGCCGTCCTTTTTCAGTATGATATTGAGTTTTGTGTAGTTAAGTCGGAATATTTCGTATAATTCTCGTCGACTGTCGTGTGACATTTGTTCTTCAAACATAAATATAAATATAAATACAAAATATTCAAACAAACCAAAAAAAAAAAATAAAATTATAATTAACATAAATAACTAAATATAATTAAACCAAAAACAAAAAAAAATTCGCTTAAATATTTCCAAAAAAAAATTATATATATAGAAATATATATATATGTATATTTATCAAATCAATTTAATCAAATTCGCAAACCACCCAAAACAAAAACAAAACATAAGTTTATAAAATTCGTTTTAAACAAAAATCAACACAAACCAAAATACTTAAAAGTTTATTATTGTTATAAAAATGTAAGCATGGGCGAAAGATCAAAACACAACACTAGCTTAAAACTCAAATTATTTTCACCAACAAATTTCTTGAAAACAGATTAAAAAAATGTTTCGAACACTTAACGCACAGTTTTTGTAAATTGTTTCCGAAAAAACATTGTTCTTTCATTAGTTCTGAAAATAGCCAGATTAGCTATGATAAACAAACCGAAAATAATTAGAAACAATTTGTAAACAAAAATTAATTGAGAAACGCAGTTAGATTTAGCTCTTCCCCGTTTCTATTTTCCTTTTTCATCTGTTCTATTTTTCTTTTATATTTTTTACGAGTGTGTTTGTGTGTATGTGTGTGAGTGTGTGTTTAATTTGTTCTACGTAAACAAACATGAAAATTGTTTCACGCTTGTAGCACACGAAAATATTTTCAATTTAGATATCTGGACAAATAGGCACAAAAGTCAGAAAGCAAATTGAGGAAAACCCAAAATGAAACCGAATCAAACTGAAAAACTGAAAACGAAAAACCGAAAACGGAAAAACAGAAACAGAAACGTTTTCTCATTGAATTTGAATATTTTGAGCATTCCATAATTTCATTTCCAATTTCCAGCACTCGACCCAAGCGAGTTTTTCATTAAAAAATGAAAATATTTCAATATTTTTCGCCCAAAATATTGCGTTCTCTGTGTGTTTTGTGAGTGTGCTCTCAATTCCAGACCGGTCGGGCCATAAGAGCATTTCGGCCACGTTAATTGAATGAATGCATTGGTCGCTTCATGATTTTCTGACCAAAATACCAAATTCTGCTCTGCTCTTTGCTTTTTCACATTTTTGGCATTTCTCTTCTACAGTTTTTTTTTTTTTTTTTGTACCGACTGAAATAATTTATTTGTATTTTGGCAATGTTTTCTCATATGCCACTTTGATGTGCTGCCGCTTGTCGATTGGCACATATTGTAAATTAGTTTCAATGGCAACAAATTCTAAAGACCAAATTTTGTGAAAATGTTTCAAATAATTCCCAAATTCAAATGGAGTGCTAACAATGTTTCACTCTATTTATGAAGCTGAAGTTGAAATTTGTTCAAAATATTTTGCAGTAGTTTTCTTTCTTAAAATTCCAAAGAATGCAAAGACATTTTTAACAATTAGTCAAGTGGCAATAAATATTTAGAAACTCTTGAATTCAGTAGTCAATTAAAGCTAAAGATTAATGCAAAGATATCAATATGAATGCTTACTTATGCTTAAATGTATTTTTGTTTTTTTTTAAATTCTAAAAAGTATTTCAGGCATCAAACTTACGATAAAAAGTTGTGTTATTTTTGAAGTGATTTATTCGATAAATTAATCAAATGTTTTGCACGAAATTTAGTTTAGTATTTTGGCCTCATAAACATTTTAAAATAGTCTGTGCTCAGTTTCTAATAAAAAAAAAAGTTACTACCTTAGATAATGTGACAGTGCTTCATTAATATTCTGTGTTTTCAATAGGCAATCAAAAAGAGAATCGTGCAATTGTCTTTTATGAACCTGCACTGAATGTAGCTAATTTTGATACAAAAATATTGATAGCTATTTCCCCAGCATTTGAATGCGAAGAATACTCATGTGTTGCCATGAAAATGAGCATGATTTCCATGCAATTAAACATTGGAGCATTTATTGAAAACCAAAAAGTATTTCGAAGCATTTTGAGTTCCTCCCCAAATCTATCGACATATCAAAACCTAAAATTACCCATGCTTATAAAAACCAAACAACAATAATAATCACCATCATCATCAAAATATATTCCATTTTTAGAAAACGTAACCATAATAAAAACGCGTGTGTGTTTAAATACTGGAAAGCACAGATAAGATAAAACAAATTATATATACAACAACAACAACAACACACCAGCCACAACACAAATTGCAAGTCGCAAAACAAAAGTAAAAATTATATACATTGATAAAAAGCAAATCAATACAAAACAAAAAGAAATATAAAAGAAATTCTGTATCCAACTGAGAAGAGCAACTCAAGTGCAAACAACAAAAGAAAAACCCAAAACCAAATCAAAAAGCCAAAAGTGTTGAAAATAAATTGAAAGCTGAAAAAACAATTGCATAAAAAGAAAGAAAAGAAAAACTTGAGGAAAAGCTAAAATCAAAAAGCAAACAAATATAATAAGCAAACGCAAAAAAAACAAGGCGATATCAGAAATTGTTATTTTCTCGCAAAGGCGCAACGTTCAAGAGCAAATCGTTCCATATGGTTCATATTATTGAATTGGTCGGCCAGCCGAAGGTTGAGTTTGCTCAACAAGTTACTGTGAGTATCGCTATGTGCAGTAGAATATAGAACCTCCCTTCCCCCTCTTCCGAGAGCAAATGAATTTTTATACAAAATACAATCAAAAAAAGTGCGAAAGAGAAAGAGAGACAGAGAGAGAGAGAGAGAAAGGCAAGCAGACTGTGCGACAAATGATAATAAATCTTGTGTGTGTAGTCACGTAATGACAACTTAATACAAATACATGTGTATCACTCTCGGTGTGTGTGTGTGTGAGGCGCAAAAAAATTCATTTGCACACATACACTCACACACTCGAACGCACTTTTTATTATGTTGTTTCCCACTTCCATTGCGTTTTTTTTTTTCGGTTGGCTTCGCCCAAACATATTTTGACAATTAATCATTCGGGACTTTGGTGGGCAAAAGGGACACAAAATCAGCGCCATGTCTTTGCTGTCTGTTCTCTCCGTGTGTAGGTCAATGTGACTCTTCTGTATCTGTCTGTGTGTGTGTGTGTGTTGGTGGCAATCTCACTGAACCTTGGCCATTAATGCCACGCAATTTTGTAGCAGCAACAGCCACAGCAACTGGCAACTGGCAACTGGCAACAGCTGTGCTGCTTGCTGCTTGTAATTGTTGTAGTTGCTGGTGGCAAGTGCATTGACTCTCTTTTGTATTGTGTCCTTGTCTTGTTTTCCCAAATCCCGCTAGCTTAGCTTTAACACAACGCTTTTCCCCAAAAAGTATGCTATGACTTTGCATAAAGTCGCTTTAAGGCGGGCAGCTTAAAGTCGCTGTCTGATTGGAAGCGTTGTACATAATAACAGCAAAATTGTATGACAGCTGAAAGCTTAACGAAAAATTTGAGAAAAAGTATTCAATATTTTTTGTAATCCATTTTAGTTTTTTCTTAGTCTAAATACTATGAAAGTTTTGTAATTTTATTGTAGTCCTACGGGTGAAAATATCTTTCAAATTGTAAAACATGAATATATTTTTGGATAACAGTGTAAAAATAGTTTTTAAGTATTTCTCCTAGAAAAGAACTCAAAATTGTTTAGTGTTAATTTGTGAATAACTTTGACTTCTAAGAAAAAGATATTAAAATTGAATTCTCATCTCATATGAAGCTAAAAACTAATAAATAAGAAATGTGCTTAGTTTAGTAATGGCTAAAATTAGATTTGAATGGACATAATTATTTTGTAAATTTTCTTCTAATAATAACAATCTAAAAATTTGTTACAAAGTTTGCGAGACTCATTAGAATTACAGAGCATGCAAATTATAAGTCTTAGATAATCAAATTGTATTTTATCGAAATCATAAATTAAAGTGCAGTTTATTTAGTAGTTCTTAAAAATCGCTACAACTTACAAGTGTTCGCAAAATCTCATAATAGGACACCAAATTATTACAACAAAGTTGTTACAAATTTGTGGCTAAATTTTAAAAGTGCTCTAGGAAAAATATGACGATATTTCTTAAGTAATGACTTAACAAATATTACTGAAAATTAGAAGTGCTTCAAATTAAATTAATTAAAATAAAACACCAAATAAAAGTGTAAAATTATTAGTTTAGCTTTAGTTAGTTTAGTTTAGTTTTAGTTTATTTTTAGTTTCATATTATTGTTGATAAGAAAATTACAAAAATCCTATTAGTTTGCAATAAGAGATTTTCGCTTTTAACAAGTGCTTTAATTTCCACTCAATTTAATCAATAATTGAGTTTTTTCAAGTGCTCAAGTTCTCGTGTTCAAGTTCTATTCCAATAATGTGTCAATTTACTTGCTGTTCGTAATCCTTTTGATGCTCTTAATGCTTTAAAAGCGCGTAGAGTGTTATTATTGTATTGCTGTTGCCTTGCTTATCGCATTGAACTCAGCCATATGGCAATTTTTATCTATTGATCCATCTGCATTTCGCCTGTCATGTTTTCTCATTTTCTTTGGGTTCTCTTTCACTTCCTGCGTACTTCATTCTTCTTTCATTTCATTTCGTTTTTAAAGTCGACACGAAAATTTAGAAACTTAAATTCTAATCGGATTTACATACATTTCTTTTTTGCGCTCTCTCTTTGTCTCTGTCTCTGTCTCTGTCTATATTTCTCTCTTTTGCCCTGTTGCCCTGTTTCACTTTCAGCTGACTGCTCTATCAGTCTCTCTACTCTGTGCGTAGTTGTTGCTCTTCTTCTTTGTTGTTAGTAATTGTTGTTACTGTTGTTGTTGTTGTTGTTGTTGTTGTTGTTGTCTGCTTGTCACCCTCTTCTTGATTTTATTACACCGCCAACGCGGCAGTCTGTTTAGTTGTCGGTCTCGGGGACTATTGCGTAAATTTCATTGTGTATTTCACTTTTATGGTGGTTGCTTCGTTCGCTCGTGGTTCGGTGGGTGGTTCAGCTGGTGGTTGGCAGTAGGAAGGACGAAGGACGAAGAACGTGGATGCGTGCGACGTGCGTCGACTTTGTTGCCGTCGTTCTTTGTTGTGCTTTGTGCGTGCGTCCTGCCATCGTCCTGCTGTCTTCTCTGCTTTACTTTTATCCCTGCCATGGGGATGTTCGATGTTCCATTGCGTTTGCTTATTCTAATGATGACACATGCGTTTGCTTTCGCTGCTTCTGCTTCTTCTTCTTCTCTGTGCTTTTGCTTATTGGGTTATCTTCTGGTTGTTGTCCTTGTTGTCCTTGTTCCTGTTGTCCGTTCGCTCTCTTTCCGCTCTTCCCACTCTCTCTCCCTCTCCCGCTCGCATTTCGCACATTGTTGTTCAATATTTTTGTGCCACTTGTTTTGAATTTTTCTACTATACATTTTGCGCATCCTTTTTATGCTGTCATTGTCGTATCTATTGCCACTCGCTTGTCGTTCGTTATTGTTGTTGTTGTCCTTGCTTGTCCTGTTGTTGCTATTACGTGCGCGCTAAGTTGCTCGTTAAATGCTTAAGTGGAGCAGAGTCGTTGACACAGTTTTCTTTTTGCCCATTGCATTTCTATGACTCACACACAGCAAACAGATTTGAAAACCAGCTCTCTAAAAGAGACAGAGCGAAAACTATGCTGAGAACTGCTTTTAAAGTTTTTATTTTCGTTTACGAGCAACTTTTCTTTGTTGTGCTTTCCCATGCGATTGTTAAGCTCGTGTCGAGAACTGTCATAAGGACAATGTTATGCAGCGCATTCTTAAAGGCACAGAGAAAGCACCCAAAACACACAAAAATACAATTCTGCAGCAACTGAAATTATCGTAAAGTTGATATGAACTTCAGCAGTGCATAAAAAAGTTTCTATCAATGCAAATGCAGATATCGGAGTTGCAGGAATTCTTATTTTTGTTTGCGTTTTTTTAAGAACTTTTCACACGACTTTTTAGGGAAATTTTGACTTCAATATTTCTATGTTCTATCTTTTATGCAAACTGAAAATATTATTCCTTATCTTTAATTCATAAAAACTATTTCTTTTTAGAAAGTTATGGAAATGTGTTGAAAGTGCATTCTTTGTATCCAATTTTTATAGAATAAAAAGTATAGTAAAAAAATCTGAAAGAATATTTTGAAATTTCATATTACACCTAAAATTTTGATAACAATTAAGAATTAAGCGTATTAAACCAGACCTTTTCCGAATTTCGTAATAGTGAATGATCTAATTACTAAATATTTTACTTCCTAATAGACCACTATACTTATTTAAAAAAAAAAGTTCAAATATTTTTTAAGAATTAAGCATAGATTATAAAAACTTAGTAAACGTTTTTATACCCGCTACCCATAGGGTAGAAGGGTATTATAACTTTGTGCCGGCAGGAAATGTATGTAACAGGCAGAAGGAGGCATCTCCGACCCTATAAAGTATATATATTCTTGATCAGCTTCAACAGCCGAGACGATCTAGCCATGTCCGTCTGTCCGTCTGTGTGTCTGTCCGTCTGTGTGTCCGTCCGTCTGTCCGTATGAACACCTAGATCTCAGAGACTATAAGAGATAGAGCTATAATTTTTTTTCGACAACATTTGTTATGTTTGCACGCAGATCAAGTTTGTTTCAAATTTTTGCCACGCCCCCTTCCGCCCCCGCAAATAAAAAAAATCGAATAACAAGCGTAATTTTAAAGCTAGAGTTACGAATTTTGGTATATATAATAATTACTATAGTAGTTATGATTCCTAAAAATTTGGTTGCGATCAGATAAAAATTGTCGAAGTTATTAAAGAAATACTTTTGTATGGGCAAAAACGCCTACTTACTAGGGGTCTAATTTGCTTTGGCCGACAGTCTGGTATATTGTGCTGTCTATGGTATATTTTGAATGCGGTACTATATCGATATACCAAATATACCATTTGGTATATTTTTTTTTTGGTTTTTAGTAGTATATTTGGTATATTTTGAGAAATATACCGCAAAATATATTGCTTTTATTCAAAATGGGTAGCGGGTATCTCACAGTCGAGTACACTCGACTGTAGCTTTCTTACTTGTTCAATTTTTAATAGTGTTCAAAGAATTCTTTGATGTCCTTCTTTGATATAATCAATAAAATGCTCTTGATTCTAAACTTTTCTGTACATCTCTGAAAATTTCTAGGAATATTTTCCTGCACTTCTCGTTACATTAAATAATCCTGCCACACTCTGGCCTAATGATAGAGCTCTTTGTACTCATATCATTTCGATTTCACCTTTGCTTAGCTCCCATGCTAATTTTCACATTCTCCAATTAAGCTTTTAATTAGCCCAGTGAAAAGAAGGCTTCACTGCCATAACTTGTCTACTATCTTGTGAGCCTTTCTTTTCGAAGCATTCGAAGCAAAGCGCAATACAAAGTTTTAATTTCATAGGGTAATGCTTGCCACATTTTCATGTGGCTGCCTCCAAAGCAAACGGGAAAGAAAGAGAGAATGTGAAGCCTTGCTACAATATTTATGTTTATTAGCCAGGCAATTTGCCGACTTAGGCAATTACCCAGGCAACAAAAGGCGTTGGCGCTTTTCAATATTTATGCCCCGGGCGGCGAGAGCTGCGCTGAAGCTCTAATAATATGTAAATGCCACATGACGATGGCGGCTTACAAAACAGAAGTCAAAGCATAACAACGAAACAACAACGACCACAAACCCGTTATTATTATTGTTGCATATGCCAAGGCGTTTTTGCCTGTCGTTTTGTTTTCTCAAGTAATTTGCTGGGCATGTAATTTAATCGTATGGTGGCAACACACTTTTCATGCCATGGAACAGGACAGGAAATCGTTCGCCAGTCTTTGTTCTCGAGTGTGTGATTGTGACAGCAACTGTTGACGCGCCTCAGGTGGATGGGGACAACCAGGTATGTCAACAGGCAAATTATGCCCAAGGACCGCAGACAATGAAGTCTCGAGCCTCAAGGCTCGAGTCTCAAGTCTCCCCCAGTCCTTAGTCTTGGCCAGGTAACCAGCGATTAGTGCTAAGCTAACGAAACTCGCTTCAAGGGGGGATTCCTTGGAGTGCTGGCAATTATGAAAGGTTACGCTAAATGGTCTGCATAATTGTTGTGGTGCCCACCATAACTACGTCTCAGTTAAGGGACAAAGTTAGTTTATGGAAAGGCCGAAGCGAAAATGCACAGAGCTGTAGTTAAACTAGTTGAAATTTAAGATCTATCATTACTGTGTTCTATAACTGCTTTACATGCTTGCAATTTAAGTTTGTTGCAGTTTGAATAACTAAATTAACATTTTTATATATATTTTTAAATTATTTATGTACTTAAGATAGTTTCTCATACAATAGGTATATATAAAATTTATTCCTATATCTCAAAGTATCATTTATTAACTCAGCCATTTTTCTGATACACATATGACAATTCTATCTTGTTTTACATTTCCAGAATAATAGAAATTTGTCTGAGTCATAAAAATTGTATGTAAATTTATTATTTACACTATGCACATTTCAATCGAAAATTAAAATCCTAACATATATTAGTTAGGATGATTCGTATTAAAAGTGTCGAGGGATGACACATTACAAGACATCTTTTCATAGGAAAAGTTTTACATTCCAAACATGTTATTTTATATAACATATATATATGTATATTATTGCACTTTAAAGGTTCAGGGGATGACACCTTATAAGTCTTATCTCCTTAGTAAAAATTTTGCTTTCTAAAAACGTGATTTTATTATAATTTTTATAGTGAATTAGTATTCAAAAATAATGAAAACCCTTCTTGTCGTAAATATTTTCCTACCCTGCTTTCTTTATCTTTATGACAAAATGCAAATACTTTCAATATTTCCTAACTAATATAAAATGCTAACAAACTGTGCGAACAGAAATCCATCACAATATTCATATAATATAGTAATATAATATGAAAGTTGAGTGACATTCCCTTATATTGAATAGTAAATTATTTCCAGTTTTTATTAATTCGTTGGCCACGCGACTCATTTCGTTCGGTGTGTTTGTATGAGTGTGTGTGTGGAGGTGACATTTTTATAGCTTTGTTAACAGTTCCAACATTTTCCCGAGCGATAGTTGTTGCCATACGGCAAAAGAAGTTCAGTTCAACCCGCTGAACTCTCGCCGGGGACAATTCGCTTTACCCTTAGACGTCTCTCTTTGTTTTGCTTAGCATGTTTAGCGTTGATTATGCTTTGTGCTCGACTGGAAAAACTCACCCCTCTGGGCGCTCGCTTGCCTTCCCTCTTATCGCGTCACCGTAGAGCGCGGCATTCAAATTACTTGCGTGATTAACACACACCCTCGAGCGTATCGCCCACAGTTCGATGTCCACAGCACCCCCCCCGTTCCCCAACACTTCTGTGCTGTCTAGTTTTATCTATGGCTGCCTTAATTGTGGGTCTTCCATTTGGGCTATCGATTGATTTCGATTTCGATTATTCTCTCTTGGCAGCTGCCCAATTTCGATCGACTAATGAGGCAACTTCAAAAAGCTGCACAGCTCATTAGGCGCGCCGACAAAAACTTTTGTAGCTTACATATGTATCACGTACATAATAAGTATCTGTGTAGTATATATACTATATATATTATTTCTTATATATTTTTATGACCTTTTGCATTTATCGTTTTGCTGTTTGCCGCTTGCCGTTTGCTACTCGATTTGTTCTCTATTGTTTTGTTTGGTTTTGTTTATTGCCACAGCGCTTCAAAAATAGCTGCACAAATGTAAACAAAAGCGCAAAATTTTCTGACCAGCAGCTGCGTGCGTCATGTGTACAAATTTTCCAGATGCTCTATCATCAGACTTTAACACACACACACGCTCTCTCTCTCTCTCTCTCTCGCTTTATCTCTCTCTTTTGCTCCCACGCACTTAGTCATTGCGCCTCGCTCTCTCTCTCTGTATATTTTCTTACTGCATCTGGCAGCGTTTTTACCCATTTTTAGTATATATTTTTCGCCAAGCATAATTTTTAATGGCTTTGCCAAAGTGCAAAACCGCATAAAGTGGCCTTTTTTATTTGGATTGGTTTGCTTTGGTTTCATTTGTTGTTTTCCCCCTTCCTCAGTTTTCCCTGAACAATAAATTGCCGTTTATTTATGTGGCACTACAAAATGCTTGCTGCAAATCTGAATATTCCATATTTACTACTCTTTTATATGCTCAATTTTTTGCACATGTGATGTTCAGTTATTATAAGGGATCAGTTCACTTCAGCTTAGGAGGTCAATCAAAAGCGATTTAACACAAATTTTCAGAGTCAATATAATCTATTTATAGTATGCCATTAATTTTTTATTTACTTGCTGCTTATTTTATTTCGATAGTGATTTGTTGAAAGTTTCAGATGGTTGTTCGTTGAGTATTTATTTTAAAATAATGTTTATTTAATGATTGAAATTGATTTGTGCAAACTCATCATTTAATGGCAAATTCTTTTATTGCTCATAAAACAACACTTCTTTTGGCGACTAACAAGTCAGCCATTATAATTGGGTGTGAGGCTGTAGTTGGACACTGTTGCTAGAGCAGATCAGCAACATAGTTAGCTAAGCGGAGCTTACTTGACACACAGTAAGTCTTATAATGAGAACAGACAAGGTAGGCGCTATAGTTTGGTGTCGGGGTACATCATTAAAAACTAATGTTAGAGCAGTACGACAGCTGTGCTAACTAAGCGTAGCTAACTTGAGCGAAAAGCGCAGATAGACATGCACAAATTAGCATTCACTTACTGACGTTACAATTGGCGATCTCTTGAAGAGCTAGCCGCTATGACGCCATAGTAATTATTTTGTACTGAGAAAAGCGCCACCTCTTTGAAATTGATATAAAATACTTTTAATATTGCTGTTATTATTTGCTATTAGATATTCTATTGTATTTAACATGTAAGTTGTCAATTACGAAATTGGCACAAAGTAATTAACTTGGACTCTGCTCAGTCCCTTAGAGTTCAGCAATAATTGATTAGGCAGATCTATCCTAATGGCAGCAAAGTGTATTTTTCTTGGCTTGGCCAATAAATCAACAAAATTATGTTTTGCCAACAAAAAAGGAAATATTTACACATTTACATGCGAGGCAAACTTTTTTCTTATGGGACGTGCGCTCTGAAAAGGGGAAGGGAGGGGTGACAAAGCCAAACAAACCGCTAATTGTCGATAAACAACCAATAAAATACAAATTTCCCAAAAACATTTATCAAAAATAATATAAATAATAACAATAACCACACACACACGCACAAAAGACGACGTGTAAAACTGTGTGAAAGGGGGGGTAAAGGGAGAACACGGTGGGTGGCGATAAATAAAATGGTAAAAGGAAACTCGAACAGGCGAGTACACGAAGAAGGAGCAAACGATGAGAACGACGACAACGAAGTGTATGGAAAATAGTGTTTGACAGCTCATAAAAAATAATGTCGTATTCATTAAGGTTGCCAATGTAATGTGTGTGGGAAATTGTTGTTGCTTGCTTGCGCTGCAAAGGTTGCTCTCTCATTGTTGTTGTTGTAGTTGTTGCTGGGGTTGCCAAAAGCGAAATTCATTTTATTTACGACAGGAAGCAGCCAGAAAGCAACAGAAAAAGCACTTGAAACGCACGCATGCAAAGAAAAAGAGGGTGAAGCAAGGGAAGTTGGGTGAAACCCGAAAAGCATTTAATTGAAATGCAGAAGAGTATAGTGTGAGCGAGAACGGGAGCGCAGCCCTGAAAGGGGGAGCGTGAGTGTGAGTGGGAGCGACAGCACAACTGTGTGTGCGAGGCGCAAAAACTAAGAAAAACGCGCCAAAACAAACGAAGGCAAATGCCATTGACAATGTCAGGCAGACAGACAGACAGTGTGTACCTCCCACTCTTCCGCACACACAAACACACTATCGTCATCACGGGCGCTATCGCTGTCCCACTCTTACGCTGGCTGCGCAGGTGTTTTATGAGTGGCGCCAATATTTGTATTGTTGCTGCTTTCACTGTTGTTGTTATTATTCTTGCACTTGACGAAAAGTGCGTTGCTGTTGTTATTGTTGTCAATGTTGTTGGCATTGCGTTTTTTTTTAAAGGCTTGCGTGCCAAACTTTGTTATAGTTCAAGTCCATGTCGCCATCGCTGTTATTGTAGTTGTTGTTATTCAAGCAAAGAGGTTCGCACAGTGCATGAACATTGTTTTCTAGTAGGGTGACTCAGTTGTGGATGGGGGTGCTTCGGTCACATGCAAATGCTACAAGGTGTTATACTTTATGTACATTTAATTGAGACTTATTAGGTAGTGAAGTGCCATGCTTGGCACAATATTCTACCAAATTGGTGTTGTGGGGTTTGTTGATAGTGTCGTTAGCTTGTTTTGGCTTTCAAGCACTAACTTCAACTTCTATTAATTCAGGTTGAACGCGTGCTAATAAGGGGAGTCCCCCAATAGTACGTGAGCAATAACTTAAGGGGGACATTGTTAAAGCAAAAGGTTGTGGAATGTTTCCGCTTTAATCTTTAAGACGGAAGATATAGAATTTTATTAGAATTAATGAAGAAATATATATCCCATACTTATCTAAATATTTTCTTCACTTTTCTGTCGAGCACAGCACATTAAATATTCTGCTTGTTGAACGTATGCAAATCTGCCTAAATCTTCAATCTTTAACTACTCGGGTCTTTCGACTATCGTTACACACACATTTAAATGATGCATATGCATTACTTTAAATGTGTGTGTGTGTGTGTCTCGCTGTCTATGTCGAACTGTATCTGGTAGCTGCAAACAGCAAAGATACATGCGTCATGTATTTTTTATACACTCCGACATCATCTTTATGCTTTGACAAAATGTAAGGCATTTGCATATCGCACCAGTGGCATCTGCAACCACCTGCATCACCCACCCGTCACCCACCCTTTCCCCACCCCGTGCCCGTGTCAGTTGGCAAATTTCAGCATCAGTTCCCAGTTTCCATTTTCCCAGTCTCAGCTGCGCTTGTTGCTATTGCACTTTGGCAGTTTTTCCCTTGAAAAATGCTGGAAAAGCCAACGAACTGTAACTGGACGTCGTTTTCATCAATATCAATGGGCGATTTGGGCGGCCGGGGCAACGCGTCATGCCAAAGAACCACGGTGAATGTTGCAACTTGCAACATATGCGAACTGCCTGCCTGCTGGCCGTGCCACATAGCACATAGCATATGTCCAAACAGAGCGTGGCAAGGAGCGGAGAATAGCGTCGACTCTTCGCTTTTTTTTTGTTGGGTTGGGGCGTGGGGTGTGGACAGCAGCAGCGCGCAATACAACGCATCATTTTTATTGTTTGTCGGCGAGCAACATTGCAACAGCAGAAGCAGCAGCAGCAGCAGCAACAACTGGCAACTGACGACGACGTCTATTGAAAATAGAAAGCAAATGCTGAAAGGCTGTGGGGAGGGCGATAGAAGAAGATCCGTTTCGTGCTTTTGTATTTTTGCACCGAAAATAGAAAAATGCAACTCAAAAACTCGAATGCGCATTGAAGTGGCAGCGTCTAATGTAGCTGAAGTTGTTGCAACTGCATAAGGGGCTGCCGCAGGGATAGAGACGGGGGTGAGGACAAGCGACGGTGCAAGGATAGCTTAGCAGCATTTCTGAGTTATTTCAAGTTTTTGCTTCCTCTCTTTTTTTTTGTGGGGTGGATGGAGACTACATTAGAAGGAAACTATTCGGATATGCACTTTGTATGGCCGTAAACTTGTTCAAAGATTTCTGCATATGAGCGAATACAGCAAGTAGATGATAGCGAGGGTTGGGGCGAGGGGGACTACGAAATCTGGTCGAGATACTAGTCTATTGATTGGCAATATATTGTGTGTTAGCTAAGGATTTGATTGGGTTGCAGCAGCTAGCAAATGGAACAAGTACGACATAAGATTATCTAGTTTAAGAAAACCTTTATAAGGGAATACGTTGTAGAATAAGAGAATATTTCATTACAAATATATACATTTTAAAATAAAACTATTCTCTTCAAACCACATGGTATTCTCTTCAAATAGTATCTATAATACTAAAACAAAACATATTACTATTATTACATATTACTATCAAAATCATCATCTAATTCACTTCGTTTCATTTTCTATTTCTCATCCAACAATTTTCAGAGATTTAATTATTATAAAAATCTTTTTTAGTTACATTTTCATAAAGTCTGCTCAATCTAAAAAAAAAACTCAAGTTAAATCTTTGTCACTTCTATGCATGTGCTATTAATGAAACTATTTCTCATCATGTATGCCACGCACACACACATTCACACAATTCTCACATTCTCATGCCCTTTTCAATTTGCCAACATCACCTCTCTCTGCACTTCTCACATTATTTACCTCGTGCGTCGTGCATTGTGTGCAGTGTTGCAATCACTGCAAAAGCTCAACTGCCTTAATTTAACGCTACACGCACACGCACTGTCGCCTCTTGCAACTAACTCCACAGCGTGTCCCCTAGCTCCCCTCCTCTTGCTCTTGATGCCGCTAAATCGTCACTAATACGCCGACTTGTGCTCAGCGTTGCGTGTCGTGTGGCACCGGGGGCACCAAGTAATTCATAGAGCGCTGCTAGATGTGTAGAAAAAGTGCTTAATAACTGCCACTGTTGCACGAAGGGAAGTAGAAGTAGGAGGAGGGGACCAGGCATGTCAAATGTGAATGTCCAGCAAGTTGCATGCAAATCCTGCAGCTGGACAATGCACAATTCATTCAGTAGCTCCTCCTCCACTTTCCACTCCAAACCACTCGACTCCTCCTAAGGCTCGACATAGTCGTCATCGTCGTCGTCGTTGTCGTCGTCATCGTTGTCCTAGTCCTCGTCGTTGTCGGCCGACGAGTCGGCTCGCAAAACTCCCTACACAATTTTTTGTGCCTTTTATTTTATTTTCCCTCCTATTCTTGTTGTTTTTCCTCTTTTTTTTCCCTTTTTTTGTGCAAGTTTGTGTAACTATTTTCCATGCGCATGGGCACTGGAGGCACCACCACCAGCAGCTGCTGCTGTTGCTGCAGCGGCAACCGGCAACGGCGACGGCTGCGGCGGCAGGACGTTGAGGAGCCGGCGCCGGCAGGACAACCAACCAGAACGAGGCGCTGAGCAACTGGAGCATTGCAACTATTTATTTGTGCTAGTTGCTGCGGGTGTCTGGCATCCACACACACACACACACACAACCCTTTTACAACCGAAAGCTTCCCTTCTTATCAGCCCTTCAGCCCTTTTACTTGTGTTCGCTCCTTGTTGGATTTTCTATTATGCGCACGTTTATTACACGATTTTAACACGATGACAGCAGCACCTAAGTGTGTGTGTGTGTGTACTATATGCCACATTTTGTTGCATTTCTTTGTTGCACACGGGCTTTTGTTGTTGCTTTCGCTATTTCACACGTGCTTCAAATATCTCACAAAAATTTTGATAGCCCAACCGGAGAGTGCTTCAAATAATTAGTCATTATTTATAGTTCAGGCATATCAGTGTTGATCTTTTGATGAACAATTATAAGTTATACTTTACTTGTAATTAGAAAATTACTCAAAAAGTATAGAAATTATTTAATTATTTTTTATATTTACTTCAACCACATTTTCAGCATTTAACTTGGACAAATAAATATCAATCTTTTAAACTTATCTTCTTATATACTTTCAAGTCCAAATTAGCTTCTTTATGACAACTCATTTCTCAAAGAAAGTTAAGCCTTGAAATGAATGTAAAATCATTTGGCCATCATAAATTTTACCTGCCACATAATGAGCTGTATTCTCAAGACAATTGTTAAGAAAAAGTTGTAAGGTATCTTTGCCATACTTTTACTTTAATTGCTACAAAACGCACAAATTAAGCAATTCTTTTGCCCTTTAGCCATGTCCGGATTGATGGCGAACTGTCAATTGCTAAGCTGATGCGAAGGCGAATGCGAAGGCAAAGTTGCAGTCAGTGCTTAACCCAGTCTATAGATGTACTTAGATTGAAAGATGGTTTTTAGTAGAAAGAAAGAAAGAAAGAAAGGGAAGAAAGCTAAGCAGTCGCAGCAGCTGAAAGCAAAAGCAATAGCGAGCTGAAAGAAGCGTTGAGAGAACAGAACGCAAAGAAAGAATGAAACTTTTTAATGATGTAAAGTACAAAGTTTTGTGTCTTGTCGTTGGGCGCAAGTAACTTGAGTAAACTTTGAGTTATGCCTTAGATGTGACGCGAAAGCGGACGCGGCATGGCGACAACCTCAAAACGCAGCCCCTTCTTCCCTTTTCCCCTAAGGACAACTTGGGACGACATCCTTTTAGCTAAAAATGTATCGATCGATGCAGAGAGCGAGCGAGCGAGTGTCGTGTCGTGTTGCGTTGTGTTGCGTTCGCTTCGTGTTTTATCGTATTGCGCTGTGTTATGTGGCTGCCTTTGACTGGTATTTTGTCGTTTGTTAAAAGTTTTCAACGCACACATTATGACATGAAGCAGACTTTAGATGCGCGCGCAAATTAGTTCGGGATGAATATACTCGCATATATTGTAGATGTGAGTATACTCACTTCCTGGTGAACGGTGAAGGGAGAACGCTAATAAAATGCCAATTTGCTGCATTGAATGCCCTCTTTATTGGCTGCCATTACAACTCGTACGCATAAAAAGCCGGCCACGATTTTCTTTCGACCACGCACACACACGCACACCAAGGCTGAAACGTTGGGATTACAAAACCACGATGGGTTCTTCGACTCTCTCTCTCTCTCTCTCTCGCATATATGGATATGGATATGGGTGGCAGTTGAGTCTTTAAGACATTTTATGACGGCAACATTTACACGCATAAAATATGCATGATAAACTTTGTTGTTGCAATAAATCAGCATCAGCAGCCGAAAAGTATGCAACGTATTTTTGTTCCTCATGTGATTACAAAAACGTTAAAAGTTGGTACATTTGATGGTTGCTTTCGCCCCTGTGGGCAGCCGGCCGGCTTTTCCTCCTTTCACTGCTTTTCCGCTTTCCTCTGTTTATTTATGGCATTTGGCAATGATCATAAAAGGCTGCGTGACCCAACTATAAACATTACTCGAATCTAAACTAAAATTGCATTGCGTTGAGCCTTTTTTTATGAGCAAATAATGCATTTATCACATGTGCGTACTTAAATCTCATTCGGCTACATTTCACTTACAATTCGAAACGCTAGATGAATTGATTATACGATTTTTAAACTAGAGTTGAATCTATAAAACTTTTAAATTTTATTACTTTTAAATCTAAAGAAATTGGGTTTATTTACACACTTTTGGTTGATCATTTTACTTGAACATATAAAAGTGATTTTGTAGCACAACTTTAGATAATCTCTTAAAGAAACTACTACTTTAAGGAAGTCCTTTAAAACCCTTTCAACTTAATGGAAATTTGCTACTTTACTTTATCTTTTGATAATTTTGTATAGTTACAACTAAAGCGAAAAAGATTCCGTGAAAAATCTACCCGAAATGTATTCGACTTGAAAACGTTTTGCAGAACACACAGCAAAATGTTTTGCATTAACTTCGCATTGTGTTTACCATTTAAAATTGTGCATAACTTGAGGCAACATTTGCCACTATTAAACAACTTAAACTGTCATTAAACTTTTGTTGTCTCTATTGAACCGAAACTTTTTAAAACCCCTCAATCAGCGAAGCGACGCGACAATGCAAAAGCAAAGCTGGCATTATAAATTGGCCCCAAAAAAAACTTTTGCTTATTGTAGAGGTGCAAATGCGCCTTGAAAGCATCCAAACATAAACAGGCAAACAAACATTCAGAGACACAGACAAAACTCTCGCAAGTCTTCCTATTGTGTGTCTGTGTTTGTGTGTGTGTGTGTGTGGTTTGATGACGCTTTTGTTGTCTGCATGCATAAAATATTTATGCGCCGCGAAATATGCAACACAAAAAAGTGTTTTTCGCCTCTCGTTTTGTCCCCGGCTTCGGCTTCACTTTTTTTTTTATGTGCGTGCAACTTTTCGCACTCAAATGAAATTACGAACAAACGCAAACAAAAAAAAAGAAATAAGAAAATATGCCCGGGAAGTTTGCTACTTAAATGTGGCGCTTTCCATTTTGCTTTTCTCCCTTACCCATTCTGTTTTTTCTTTTATTACGCTCTGCACTTTATCAAGCATTTTGCCATGGCTCGCTGCACGCTCGATTGCTGTCGGCGACGGGGCGTGGTTGGGGGCGAGAAACTTTTCATTAATAACGATTTTCCATTAACTATCGATTGATTTTACAACGCTGCGACCCGCTTGCAGCATCCAAGCATCGCAGCAAGCACAACAATGGGTCGAAAGTAGCAAACCGAAACGCACTTCAGACAATGCCTGCAACCGGCAACAGCAGCAGCAACAGCAACAGCGGCAACAATAACAACAATCATAATAGCAACAACAACACTTCAGTCTATTTAAAACGCAAACAACAATAACACAAGGGCTTTCTGTGGGCATGTTGAAGGCTCATAACCGACAACGACGCCGACGTCGACGCCGACGACGCCGCCCGCCACCGACAGGAAAAACTCATTGAAAAGTTTTTCTTTTACACTTGGCGCGTTCGCGTGCAAGTCCCGCTCTTGTTTTCCCTTCACTCCTTCGACTATTTGCACCGCTTAGGTGTATCGAAGGAGCAACTTTTTAATTTTTTATCGCACCGGAATCGCCGCATGGTCTGCTACAGTTTATTTTATTTTGATTTTTTTCTTTTATAGTAAGCACACCTTTGCACGAGATCCTTTGAATTTGTGCAAGATTTCGTTGAGTTTGTTACTGCAATTGCAGCTGACTGATCGGCAATTAATTAACGGATTTCACTTCCAATTTCTTTAGAATATTCTATGAGCAATTTATTTAGACTTTTGTTCTTGTGAACAATAGTGGAACAATTAATTAAACGCAATTGATTGACAGTAATAAATTGATTGTTAGAGCCGCGCTAAAGAAAATTTGATTATATTTCTTACATATGAAACATTGATAAGATACATTTTAAATAATGTATTTTTGCACTAAAGGTTTGCAATTTTCGCAGTAAATTAGCAATTTAAAAAAGCATTTTTTTAAAGCAATTTTCATTATAAAATTATGTTATTGAAATATTTATATTATATATTTCATATTCAAATTTCATATTTCATATTTCAAATTTGTCCTTTAATATTGTGGGAACATTTTTGACAAATGCAATTTTAGTTTTATATCAAATAAAAATTCAATTCTATATGTTATTATTTAGAGTCTTATTTCAAAATTACATTTTTATAATGGCGGTGGTTCAAATTTGTTTAAAATTTAAGTTACAAAAATACAATAAAAATTTTCTGATTAATGTTTTAAAAGTGCATTTATCAAAAAGGGTATTTCAAAATCGTTATCCCAAAACAGATTTTGTAGTCTCTTGTTTTCTGGTTATTTTCTACATGCGTTACAGTTATGTTTTGACTGTTGTTTTCGTTGTTGTTGTTGGTCCGTCTATTATGTGTATTGCCTTTTGCATAGGTCGACGGCATTGCGTTTCTTTCCTTTATTCTTATTTTTTTTTTTTAGTATTTTTATATATAGCAAAGGCGCGAGTGCTCCCAATATATATAAATTATTGCATAAAGTTTGGCGCTAAGTTGCAAAAAGTTTCCTTTTCATTGCTGTGGCTACCGCGACGACGGCAACGACGGCAACGACGTCGACGCCGAGAACGACACACACACAATAGTCTATAAATCTTTATGGTCAACAGAGATTACATGGGCCAGGCGCAGAACCCATAAGCAAAATCCAGACTCAGACTCAGACCGAGACCGAGACCGAGAGACCGAGTCCAGCCTTCGATGTAGTTTATTGCCCCGTGTTGTTTGGCCTTAGCAGCTTTTTAGGCGTTGTGCGCTGTTTTGATTTGTGTGCCATGTTGTTGCAGTTGTTGTGGCTTTGTCGATTGTGGAGAGAGTGGCAATAGAGAGTCGAGAGTGGAGAATGGAGAGTGAAGTAATGGAGCGAAGGGGGGTCAAAAAGGACAGCATATGGTCATAAAAAATGTGCAGAGCTCGGCAGATGCGCTGATAAATCATATTAAACCAAGAAACTATGCAATACACAATACTCGTAGTCGCATTCGCAATGGAAATGAATGCGAATGCATAAAAATGCTTTGCCACAAATGGTAACAGCTTTAGGTGTTTGCCTTTTCTCTACTACATTTTTCTCTAGCTTATGAAATTCTTATAAATCTAATGAATTCAATAGGAAGTTAAAGTTGCAAGCTTTAAAACCATTCTGAGTGAATAGATTTAACATAAAAGATGGAAACAAAGATGCTAAATTAGTTTGTTGTTGAAATTCTTGTATAGACAATCAATTTACTTTTAATGGCAATAATTTGTTATTTGAATTCTATATAAATTTAAGACAATTTTACGCACCAGCTTTAAAACCAATTTTATTGAATTGATTTGGCAGCCTTCTTCAAAGTAAGAAAAAACTTAAGATGTTAAAATTCCTTGCGCAATAATTCGTTATTTATTTGATATCTGAGCAATCTACCTGTGCCCATAAAGTATGCCATAAAATATATCCCCCGAAAATGTCTTTAATTGCGTAAATTTGGTCATTGCGTGGGCGGCATTTTCGATTTACGTATTATGTATGACGCTCTTCGCATTTGCCTCGTAAACAACTTTGCTGTTGCTCTTGGAATATCGCCCTTCTAAGTATCCAAAGTGAAGAAGCAAAAAAAAACCGGATAGCATACCGCACGGCGCATTTTACATAAAAATGCAATAAATAGCTACAGAAAATCGTTTGGAAGCGCAGCCCACAAATTTATGTGGTTCGAGGATCTCTTTACTCTACGTTTGGAGCTTCCTTTACCTTACTTCCCTCTCCCTTCTGCGTCCTCCTCCACTCTCTGTTTGCTGTCTCCGCTGCGGCGCACTCGTAAATGTCAAATGTCGAGCTTGGGGTGTGGGTGACCATGGAGGCGCCTCAAAGTATGCTTATAAATTGCTCTAAATAGCAATTTTTTTCTTCTTCTATTTTTTTTTTTTTTTGTAGGTTGTAGAAACGTCTTTGGCTTCAGCTTATCGTGACCGGGTCCGGGAACGTCGAGCAAGCGGGCGAGCGAGCGAGTGTCGTGTCATTTGTTCGTTTTCTTTATTAGTGTCATGTATTTTTATAGTTCAAAGGACATTTGAATGATTGAATGAACTGTGTGTGTGTGTGTGTGAGGGCTTGTGTGTGTGCTTGGGTGTGTGTGTTTGTGTTTGTGTGTCGTCCACACGCCGCCCTACGGCTGGGCAGTCCGAAAAACGAGTTGCGCGCATGATTTCATCCCTTGCAGCGGCGCTTGGGATCGCTCGACTCGACTCGACTTCACTTCCGCCCCCTCCGACCTGGTTTTCCCGCCCCCCATCCTTTCCCCCTTTGTGCCCTTTGCGTGTGGTCGCACTGGTCAGCCGCCCAGGCACGTTTCATCATGGGTTGCTTGTTGGTTTCGACTATATCAAATAACGACTATTGACTACGCCTGTCTCTCCAGTGTCCTGGCCCCGTTTTGCTGCCGCTGTCCGTCGGCGTCGTCCACTGTTGCTGTTCTGTCCTGTCGTGTCGTGTCCTGTGCCATGTCCTGACTCTCTTTATATCACTCTGTGTGTGTGCACGTGTAGGGTTACACAACGCGCCCTTCTTCTCAGAGCTGTTGCTGCTTCTACTGCTGCTTCTATTGCTGCTGCTGCTGCTGGTGTTGTTGCTATTGCCATAGCTATTGATGATGATGTTGTTGTTGTTGTTGTTGTCGTCGCCACCGTCGTCGATGACGAATGAAAATCAATATTTATTAGATTACTTTCGAAATTTTATACGAAAATAGAATTTTTATGACATTCTCTCTTTTCCATTTTTTTTCCTTTTTTTTTGGATCTTACGTTGCCATCTCTGTCTCGCCTTTGCTATTCGTCAATCAACAAACTTTTGCTAGTTTGCTTCAGCTGTCTAAAGGGGTTTTTAATCAATTTTTTAAAGTCTCTCTCGACTTTAAGCTTGGAAACGAGGGTGCAAAATATTTTATATGGAAAATATACTTCAGAACAGTTGGCAATTACTTGAACACGTTTTATCAAATACATAAAATGATTAAAAATAGATATATAGCAAATATTTGAACCCCTTTTATTTGTTATACAATTTTTTATTAAGATTAAGTCGAAGATTTTCTTAGTTTAACTTGTGTTATTTTTGGAAACTAAACTTCTGTTTTGAAGTACCTTAAACTTAATTGTAACCTCCACTGCACTTAATGCTCAACTTTATTAAATTTATGATAATTTTAGTGCTGCAAATATGATGCTAATGTTACTTGAACTTCAATTAATGTTATAATTCCTGTTGGAGAACATTTTTGCTATAATTAGGCATTCCCCCTAATGACTTGGCTAATAACATAAGCCAATTACTTCAATTTCTGTCCATTTCGTAGACATTTAATATTAATGTCATCTCTCTTCATCTCCCTATCTCGCTTTTACATCTTTCTCTGACATTATGCTTGTCTGTTTTACACTCTCTCATCTCTTGTTTCTTTCATGTTATCTTTCAGGTAAGTTGCCATCATCCATTAATACCACCAGCCATCAAATTAGTAAGTACAGAAAACGAGCTGCTAACACTTTTATGTGCGTCTTTCAATGTATCTAGTATATATCCCAACTGCCCAGCTATATATATATATATATATATATATATGTATATACTTATATCGCTTACCTATGTGCGGAACGTGTATCCACTGCATTTTAGTGCCCTCAGTTGACCTCGTTTGGGGCTGGTTTTTATGGCTAAAGAGCCAAACCCAAAAGCGATGATGCTTCTCACGTGGCTTAAAACTAAAAGCTCCCTCGAGTGCAGGAGACAACAACAACGACAACAACAATAACAACTTGAGCTAGTTGTGTGGGCCGACTTTTTGCCCCTCCTTTGGAGCCACTTAATTATGAAGCTGCACATGAAGTAAAACGTCATAAAGCGTCGAGTTGAGTTCAGCTCAGAGTATAGTATAGTTTTTGCCTTTTTTTTTTGGGCAATTGCTGCCTTGGGTAGCATCATCAGTCGTCTGACTGCGGCAACCTTGTTGTTGTGTTTTCTTTTTTGTTGCTGTTGTTTGCCGGCTTGCTTGCTACATTTTGCAGTTAATTTTCCGTTGCTAAATAAACTGTTTATGGCATTTATGCCAAAAATTTTTGGCCAAACCAAGCGAAGCACACCAACCGGATGAAGAATGACGATGAATGAGGCGCCTGCTAGTTGATGCCTCACGGTGGGTGTTACTCATACGCCATGCATACCATGTGCTCACATCTCTGTATGTGTGTGTGAGTCTGCTCGAACGTGCGCATGTGGCAACGCAGCGTGTAAGCATTTTTGCATAGCCAACAGACAGACAGACAGACAGAGAGAGCAACCAACAGACGGCAGAAGACTTGCAGCCTGTCGCTTGGCTGTCTGCAGGCTTCGCTTGCTTTTTAATTGTAATTTTTTGCATGCCCCAAAGTCTGCCATGCCTATGTTACACATCACATTCACAGCCTTAAAGTCTGCTCCAATGTTTAACACAAAATTTTGTTCATTAAAATTGCGAACATAATTATGAGAAGGACAGGTCTAGTAATATATTATTAGGCACACGAAAATTTCAGAAATTAAAAGAGAAGTTAAATACAGAAAAAAGTCAATCTAGTTATTCTTATAAATTTAAAATAAATACATTGTTGAAACTTACCAAAATATATGAGATCTCAAATACAGAACAGATAGTATACAAAACAGATAGTAATTTAGGAAAATATATTTATACATAAACAAAATGTTGAAAGCTTGCCCATTATATTACATTTTATTGTGAAGATGATATACATTGTAGATAAATTCAGTTTCTTGTTCAACACTTTCATCTACAACATAAATTATCATTATAATAAAAGTTAATATCTGAAAAATCTGTATCTGAAATATTACAAATTTCCGCATACTTTTGTGAGAACATTTCTTGATATGAATCACATAAAATTTGTAATCTCTGCATAAATCATAATGAAATATTTCACAATATTTACTAGCTTTTCTCTTGTAGACTCTTTCGCTAGTCCGGCTTAAATCTAATTAATTAAACTGTTGATTAGTTGCAGAGTTTAAGCTTTAACTGCTTTGCCAATTTCGTAGCTTGTTTCCATTTTTTTTGCTCAAACTTAACAACTGGCAACTGATTGTTATGTGCTCACTGACCCATACTCTCACACACTCACGCACACACACACACACTCAGTCGTGTATATTAATGAATATTTACATTTTATGCAGCCAGGCGAAAACACACCCAAAAAAATGAACCACTGACAATTTGGCAGTCACCGCAATTATAAAAATTTCACCCCAATCCAAAAAGGAAAGCCAAAAAATGAATTTATATATACAAGCGCAAATACATATACAATATACCATATATATATATAGCTATAACCGAATTCTGGGCCCGTCCATCAGTCGCCTCTGCGCCTCATTTAAATGCAAATTTTGACGAGCGGTTTTACCATTCTCCTTCCCCTCCTCCTCATCCTCTCCGGCTCCTTTTGCATTCTGCTTCTTTAGCTCTCGAATGAAAACATTAAAATTAAAAAAAAAACTGGCCTCCTTTCAGTCTATTGGTGTGTGTAGGTGGATGAGGCAAACGCTCGTGAGAATAATTCAAGGTGATAGCTTAATTGAAATATGCTTTTAGGCGCTTTGCTCTGTGACTCGCCTCATTTTTGCATACTTCAACAGCGTCAGAGTCTGAGTCGGCTTTCACTTTGTTGTGTGAATTTTCCCTAGCGCCGGGTGCATATTTTATGGCGCTGCGGTCGACCACAGAGACACACTGACAGACAGAGACAGAGAGTCACAGTCGAACCCCCAGCAAAAAAAAGAAGAATCGACAACAACAAGAGCAGTAATAACAACACAAAAACCACCGCTGCTTAATGTTATGCAAAGTGTTTGAGCCTGCGGCGAGAGTTGGGGAAACAGGAACCAGGAAGCAGGATACATCCGGAGTGAACCTCTCTGATGCTGCTGCTGTTGCTGCAGAGCTGCCGAGAAGAAGAGGCGTCATCATCTTTAATTGCTAGCCATTTCAATTCTCATTTCAACTTCAATTGACTTTCAGCGTCAGCTGAAATTAAAAATCAGAAAAGAGAGAGAGAAAAACACAACAACAATAAATGCGGAAAGGGAATTGCTCAAATAGAGCTCTGGAGAGCGTTGAAAAAACTTTAATTGAAATGCTGCTGTTGCTCTTGTTGTTGATGATTCCTTACAGCAAACTGTTAATGATTGCCAAGTTAAAATTAATGAATTAATTTTGTTCTGTTTCAAATGAAATTTAAGTTAAGAGGGTGTCTTAATCAAGCACTTTTTCTTGACCCCAAATCAATGCATAAAAAGCTCACTTTAAAATGTTTGCTTCATGCGCAATAACTGGATATTTTTTGCAGCACTCTTAGAGAGGCTTAAAAATGAAATTGTGGGCAGTGTTAAAGCTTAAAGAGCTGGTTTTGTGCCCAGCAGCTACTTAAATTCAATATAACGAGAAATTTGTGTGCAGAGAGCATACACAAAAATAAACCGCTTAAAATGGCTTTGAGCAGTGCAAATAGCACAAAACGCATCCAACGCATGCAAATGACAACAAGGAACACACACACATTCACATAGAGAGAGAGAGAGAGAGAGAGAGAGTGTGTGGGACATATGGGGAAAATGGTTGTTTGTGTGCGCATAAGTGAAGTAGATCTTTGTAATCTCAAATGCTCAAGGCGTGCAAATATTCAATTTTAAATATGCAGCCGAAAAAAACAAAAGAGGAGAGTAGCAAAACCTACCATCTCACTCTTACACTCTCTTCCTTTCTCTGTCCAACTCTGTCATAAACACAATGTCATGACAACTTTTGAAATTTGAATTTCAAAGCAAAAATGTTCTCTCATTTATTCATTTGCTCAGTCATTCATTGCCATTTATTTTATTGCTTGCTCTGAGCAACAAACACGCATACACATACACACTCTCATGTGTACACTCTGATATATGAAGAAAATTGGTACATGTCCATTTTCCTAGCAGAACCTTCTCAACTCCCCCCTCCATCCTCTAGCAACCATATCTCACTCGCATCTCTAGTGAAATTCCTTGCAAGCAAACGTCCTGGCACATCTTTTGATCTGGCAAAATTTCTGGCTGTCAATAAATGCGAGCGAAAGACCCAAAAATTGTATTAATTTAGATTTAATTTAGCTAGCTATGCGATGTCCTTTTGGGCCGATAGTTTGGGTCCTGCTCAACACAGCAACAGCAACAGCAGCAGCAGCAAAACTTGCGTTTAGATACTTCAACATGATTTTATGATCAAAGCGTAGCATACTTTTAGGCTTGCCTCTCTATTTCTCTCTTTCTCTCTCTTACTTTGTTGCGCTTTGGTTTTTATATTTTGCTCTGCTTTGTTTCGTTTTTAAACTTTAAGACGCGTCGCTTTTATGCGCTCGTAAAATTTGACTAGTCCCCAGATTTTCATTCCACTTGTCTAGCTTGTGTTTCTGCCTGAATCTGCTTTCGCCTCTGTGTATCCCTTTTGTGTCCTTTGCTTTCTGGTCGCTCATTAAATGCCTCGGAAAGTTGTGCAAATGTTTTCATTATCAGCTGAGAGTTTCTACATGTGCCGTGGGTGATGGTGATGGTGGTGGTGGATTTCTAATCGTAATTGTGTCTCTACTCTCTACATGTATATGTAAATGTTTTGGGGGTTAGTTGCTTCTCCCATCCCCTGAGGGTTGCAATCTGATGTTTAATTTTTGGCCATATTATTATTTTAATAAGCAATTGGCTGTCTGTCGACTGCTCAAAATGCGAACACGTGTCGCAACCTAAAGTAAACAGAGCTTACTTTGTGCCTACTGAACTTTTATGTATCTATAATTGCTCAAATCAGCATTTTCCTCCTCCTGCAGTTGTGGGGGAAAGAAGAAAATGCAATCCGTAACGGTGTGTGAACCCAAATTGTAGTTTATCTATCTCAGATGGCATCTCATCGCTGCCTGTCGAATAAGACATCAAATGCACACGCATGTGGACGGTCAAACAATGGTCAAGCAAAGCGGAGAGTGACCAGGCGTGATAATGAGCTTATTGGGTTCCAACACTCCACTCCTTGAAGTGTTCCTTCCTTCCATATGAACAACTACGTGCACAATTATTTTGGACTCAAGATGGAGAGATTAGAGGAGAGTGATGTAAAGAAATAGTTCTTTAATTTCAAGTTATAAAACGGAGCTTACTTTACTTTTGGAAAGATTTTAAAGCTAAAGAATTTTGATATGGAATATGATAAAATTTTGTAAGAAAGTAAATCTTTTATTATAATCAACTTTCTTAATGAAATAAAAAACAAACACAAATTTTATTTTAATATGAAATGAATTGAATAAATTTCAAAAGAAGGGGTTTTTAAGCGTTAGTTAAAGAAAGAAACATAACTTTTAGATTTATTTCAAAAAATGTTCCTTGCAATAGTGTTTTCCAAGGAAAATAAAGTAAATTAAAGAAGAATAAATAAATAAATATAAATAATTTCTTATTTTCAGAATAGATTTCCACACTTAAAAACAAATGTATTTTATTTTTTTTTAAATATAATAAAAAAATATAAGTCTAATAAATAGAAAATCATAATTGTATTTCAGCATACCGCTGCTTAAATTTATTATTAAATTTAAGCTTTCTAGATTTTCTCTTTAATCCCTTGTAGTAACAAACGCATATAATTTTGAAGTTATATCGCAATGAAGTTATTACTGCGAAATTGTCAAGTCATTGAGATGACTTAAGGAACATCTTCAGCCTCAATTGGGTGGCTCTAAAAACAGTATCTGCATCATTTATACAACATTACTCAGCGTGATGCAATCGTATCGTGGCAAGAACTAAGCTACTCCGCCAAAAGAGAGAGCACCACTTAAAATGTCACTCTGGAAAAGTTTATTAAATACGAATTTATAACGCACACATGTGAACCCTTTTCGCTCTGCGAAAAGCAAACAAAAATCAAGTTTCTCCTTTTGTGCCCTTTGCCGCTAATGAAAGAACAACGTTGTTGCTGTTGTTGTTGTCGTTGGGGTCGGGTGTCAGCACGGGGTCGGCTGAATTGGACTCGTTTTTTGTCATGAGAGCGGATGGAAGACCGGGAGGGGGAAAGCTTTTCGCTTAAGTGTTTTGCTTCTGCTTACACTTTGCTCTCTCGCTGTTTTGTCGGTATTTTGCCATAACTTGAACAAATACGCAAACATTTCAACACATTTCCCACACTCTTTTGACAGGCTCGAGTTTTAATTTAAGCCCACTTAACACCTCATAAAACAGGCTACGTTCTCTCTGTGCTGAATGCTGACTGAATGACTGACTGTGGAACTGAGTGAATGACTGACTGACTGACTGACAGTCCCTGGCAATTTCAGTGTCTCTCACAGTTTCCTGTGTTTCTGTTTCAGTTTAATATAAATTATATACATTTTATACATTTTAATTTTTACATTTAACTGGCAGCATAACAACTTCCATGCAATTAGGTCGAAAGGGTTGCCCCACATTCTCCCAAATAACATATATATATATACAGATATATCTAAGCAGGAAAAAAGCAACCCTTAACCTGCTCTTACTTTTGCTTCTGTTGTTATATTATTCTTTGTGTTTTGTTGTTTTTTTGCTGCCTGCCGCCGCCTCTCAGCTTGCTTGATTGCTACTCCTGCCAAATTAAACTTGAAAGTTGTAAAATTTCCCTTGTCATTGGCAAGGACACGTGCGTGTTTTGTAACCGCCAACCACCTCCCAGCTCCCGCTTCCTTGTTTCTAACCTTTCGCCTGAGTGTGGCATGTCTGTTAAGTGCTGTTTTGCCTGGGGGATCGAGTCAAGTTCTCATAACCAAATTAAAGTCTGCTAGTTTCGCTCTAGCTCAACTGCTGATTGACAGCTCTCTCAGTCATTGACTGGCCTAATCAAATGAGTAACGAGCAGTGAGCATCGAGCAGCGAGCAACGAGTGATGAGCAGCGAGTAACGAGTCGCTTCAACAGCGTGTTATGTGCGTAATGTGTAACGTGTTCCATTCACAGCCCATAACAATTGCTGTTTATGCTGATTTTTATGCGCCAACCAACACAGACAGAGACACAGACTCAGACCTGACTATGAATAAGTAAGTGAGTGTCGGTAGGCAAGATTCAAACATTCAAATGTCCTGTGCACTGTGCTTATTTGCCATGTAATCTTAAGCGACAGGCATTTCTTTACTTATTTATGCACTCTCGCCTAAAAGCACACACATACTCCACACACACACTCAGTCGCACACACAACTTAAAAATCACAATGGGGTTTTCGACTCTGGCCTTTAGATAAGCAGCCACGAGTCTGAGACCTGAGATTCCAAGTCTCTCTCTTTCTCTTGTATCTTTTTCGGTATTTTGTTTTTTTTTTGGGGTATCCTCTTGGTTTATTTTTATGCGCTTCGTGTAAGATTTTTATTGTGTATACTCGTCGTATATGGTTGCTATCTGGAGGCTGCTATCTGCCACGTTTGCTTTTATTATTTAATGGAGCACAAAATGCATTTTACTCGCCATTGCCGCCTGCCTCCACCTGCTGCCTTCAGCTTCGTCTTCTTCCTCTGCTTATGCGTGTGGTTGGGCATACAAAATTAATAATTTATATATGAAAATGTGCGTTAAGAGCTGTGAGTCTCAGCGCGACTCGACTCGCCTCGACTCGAGTGGAGTCTGTTTGCTAAATTGCTTAAGAGAATGCGCGTTAGGCTGTTTGCCAAGGTCATAAGTAGGTCTTAAGGGTAGCTAAAGCTGTGACAGGGCAGCACACGAGAGTAGAGTGAGGTGGGGTGGGGAGGGAAGGAAATGTGTCGAGATTTGCTCATCGTTCCCGTTCTGCACATTTCTCGTAATTTGCTTAATAAAACGCGGTTGGCATATTGCATAAAATATAAGCAAATGTTGTCCTTTTGTTGCCATCCTCCAGCGGCATTTCTTTTACAATTTATAAATTTGCAAAGCAATTCTTGACTCGGTCTCTTTTCTCTTCTCTGATCTGTCGACTGTCGCTTTCATTTGAAGCGACTTTGATAAATGAGAGTGGAGAGAGCCTGTGCATGGAAGAGCTGAACTGACTGCTGACTGCACTCAGGCTTTGGCTAAATGGCAATAGAACGATGTTAAGAGGATGTGTGCATAAATTTGCTAAGGCTCAAGGGAAGAGCACAACTCCAAAAAGCCTTTGGGCGAGACTGTCAAGTGGCAAGAGATGAAAAAAATACATATTTTTATAGCTGCAAACCGCAGTCGCAATTTATTTTTTTTTTTCCCAAAAGGGGAAACATGTGCTACAGCAGATCATCAATGTTGTTGTCCAAATAAAGAGTGCAAAGTTATATTTTTAAGAATTTTTGTTTAGCAAAGAGAGGCAGGGAGAAGATGAAGAACAGTCTTTGAAATTATTAAATATAATTTACATGTTTAATACTTAAATTTGAAGTTATAAAATCTAAAATTGGGAAAGAAATTCAATGAATTTTCTGGTTTATAAAGTAAGGCATAATGCATTTAATAAATGTAAACAAATTATATATGATAAACAGGAAAATAAAGAATAAGAACACATTCAAATGTTTAACTTAATCTTTGCGTGGGGATGTTTGTTTATTTTGAATTTAATGCTGAGCAAAAGCAGATCACTCTTTCAAATGTTTTATCTTTGGAATGTTTATTTTTGTGTTATATTTGATTTATTTAATTCTCCTTAAAGCGTGATCATATATGCACCCCTTCATCTCAATCTCTGTTACTCAATCTCTCACTTTGTATGTCGTTGGCAGAGCAATCACAACGGGCTCAAAGTGTTTTTTTCCAATAATATCGAAAAATTTAATATTAAATATCATTAAATGTATATACGTTCGTTTGAGTTTGAATGTGTTTGTGTGTGTGAGTGTGTGTGCATCTCATTTGCATTTGCAATCTGCGAACTGCGAACTGCAATCTGCAATCGGTATTCAGCGGATAGCGCAGATGTATCTTAAAGTGTGTACACACTGTCATGACTCGAATTGCGCTGAGAAATGTGTGCACGTTGCTATTTACAAAAACAACAACAACATGTAGCAGCAGCGTATGCAGCACACGATTTTCCAATTGAACTCACATGTGTGTACAAAGAGTGAGAGAGAGGAGAGAGAGTCACAAACAGAGATACAGATACACATCTATAGATACACAGATACAGATACTGCGAGAGTTGCCATTTGATGCAGTCGTGCATTCAATCGCTGCGTCGTCACCTAGCACACACACACACACACACACAGACACAGACACAGACACGCGGCCAGCCCGAAATCATTTCAAGTTAATAATAAATGGAGCATCATCATCAGACATCAAACTCGTTGAGCAAATACACGAGTATCCTTTTGCTCCTGCCTCGCTGTTTGTTTGTTGTTTGTTTGTTTGTTTGCATTGCCTGAAACACTCTTGAAACTGATTTATTTTTATTTTCAGCTTTTTTGTGTTGTGTTTGTTGAGTTTTTTTCAATTTGTAGACGTGGTCATGTAATGAGCTACTTCTTCTAAGGCGCACAAATCAATTAAAATACGTGCCAGGCATTAGAAAGGCGACTTTCTCCACCGCCCCAAGTAGGCTGACTAGGCAATATGCTTTAGCTATCCATCTGTCTGTCTCGCCTCGTATATTTATGCTTATCATGCTTTTGCGTATTTCATATTGAACAGCAAGTCAAGAGGCTGCCAACATGCCAACTCAATTGACAGTTGAAGGCATTGCTATAGCTTCCAGTGTGTATCTGTACATTATACTATACTATATACTAAATGTGCGTGTATGTATGTGTGTATACTATATGAACTGTCATCCTGTTGACAGGCAAGGTAGCCCATACAGGACACACATGAGTGGAGACTGCTCATGTGCGTGTGTGTGTGTGTGTGTGTGTGTTGGCCTTAACAGACATTTTCACAGTTGAGTGCTTTGTTCGAGGAGCAGCATCTATCTCTGCTCTCCACTCCACTCCTCTCCTCTCTTCTGTTTGGTCAGGACAGAGGCTGGCAGCCTTTGCCTTATGTAATTTATAAGCATTTCTTGCGTGCGCCCGCCCGCTTGGTATGCAACAAAAATGTTGTATTCGAGAGCATTACATAAGCCGCTTTTGAGTGTGCCAAAAAGGTATGCCACTCCCGCTTTAAACGTTTGCGCAACCAATCAATGAATCCTCCTTTATCAATGCTCCCCTGCTTTAAAATGTATCCTCCTCACTCACTTAACTCAAGTGTTGCGAAATGTGCGCTTTAAATATTGCCAGAGCAGCAGTTTTAAATGGAGAGCTAAGAAAGCTTCTTCCCACTTCTATTTCTGTAATTTATTTATGCAAAGTCTCTTTATCATATTCTTGCACTTAACACATAAAATTATCGTAGCAAATTCATTCAACTTTATCTAGGACAATAATTCACATTATGCTCTAACTTACTTGCTCTAATAATGCTGACAACTTTATGAAGTAAGCAGGCAGCTTAATCTCTGCTCAATCTTAATTTAAACTCTGATTTGATGCCACACACAAAACTGTTGGCCCACTTTTTGCTTCTCACGCTGCTTAATGGATTATTTATGGCCATTGTGCCAAATAAATGCCATATATCAATACATATTTTTCTTCTCTCTTTTGTAGCTTTTAAGCTACACTTGTATCATTTTATTCGTAGAGCCTTAACGAGTACTCATTCCATTCAGCTCTAAGCTCATTTCATTTGCTACACACACACACACACACACACACACACACATGAGACATTTTAAATCCATGTGAAACCTTTTCCGCTATTCAATTATACTTGCCTCAACTGTGGGACACCTGTCCTGATGTACACAACACCCACGCCACTTTCGTTGGAAGCGCAGCCCAGCTCAAAATTTATGTCTTCCGAAAAACGACACTTGACTGACTTTTGTGCCCGGCCAAGTTGACACAAAAGACACACACACTCAGAGAACTCTGGAGGATGGCAGGCTGCCATCTCCCCACGGTTATGTTGTCCATCAGCTGCTGCTGTTTCTGTTCCTGCTGCGCCCACGGAACACCCGCTCCTCAAAAATATGCAAATAAATTACTAATAACCTCAGAATGTAACCCTAACACGGAAAAAATAACCATAGTCTGCTCGCCTGCCTGCCTGCCTGCCTGTGTGTGTGTGTGTGTGTGTGTGTGTGTGTGTGTGTGTGTGTGTGTGTGTATTCCTATTCATAATTCAAATTTTACGCCACAATAAACAAAAATGCCTAAAATTATGCAACACGGCACATGCCGCAAACACACACACACACACACAAACGCACCTATAGGCAAAATTTTGAGCTGAGTAAGTCATAAATTATGTAAATTTAATTTTACGCCCCGCATATACCAGCAATATATATTGGACTCTTCTCTCTCTCTCTCTCTCACTCTCTTTCACTATATATACGATACTATATAGTATAATGGGGCGTTGCTCGGCCAAGTCGACCACAAAATTGTAAAACCAAAATACAAAAAAAATACACACACCAAGAGGAAAAAAAAGTTGTTATTATGTGAATAATTAATGGCATGTAATTATCTAAATTTTAGACAATTAGAAAAAATTAACACAGCAGCGCCAGCAGCAGCAGAACGTAATATTTATGACATTTTTATTATGCGAGGCGACGAAGCGGCCAACCACCAAAAAAAACCCCGAAAAAATAATAAAATAAATAAAAAGCCAAAAGAAATTTATATGGCATGTCCTTGCGTCGTGTTTCCGTTACACATTTAACGCCATTTTAACGCATGCTAATGACCCAACCACCGACGACGTCCACTTCCACTTCCACCGACGTCGTTCTCTCTTTTGTTGTGTTTGCGACTGAAAATGTGGTAAATACTTTGGTGTTTATCCATGGCCAGAAAAACAAGGTGTAGCCCTTTGAAAGGTTTGCCATTAATTAGGCGCAGTTCTTCAGACGTCAGACAACAAACATTAGTTCCTCTAATTTATTACCCATAGACATATGTATGCACACCCACACCCACACACCTACACACACGCACTTGGCATGAAGCTAATCAATATTTTTGGTAGTAAAATTGGGTATTAGCAAAACAAGCCAAAGAAGTTCATCGAAGAATTCAATGTGCGGCCTGTCATTTGAGGCAAAGCATAAAATAATATTGATTTCGGTTGCGTAATGCGTGAATGCATATGTGTGTGTGTAAGTGTGTGCATGTGTGTCCTTATTATGTGGCTTAAAATATACTGCTTAATATTCACAACGCATTTCTATAGGTATTCCAAAAATATGTTTAAGTTTTTTTAAAACTAATTTTACAAGGCTGATGCTATCTTTAAAGATTTGGAGTTGAAGCTTATGGAATAAATTATTCATCAATATTAAATATTCTAAGTAAAATGCGATTAATACAAAAAATCCTACATACATTGCATTGCATTGATTTAAAAGAAATCTGCATAAAATCTCAAATAGCAATATATTATATACTATATGTAATTCTTAAGCCCCGCATTCAATTCAAAAATCATTCAATGCATTATGCATTATAAACAAATTTTAGTTTTTATTAGATTCTTTTCTAGAAAAACTTGAATCAACTTGAAAATCAATCCTTCATTATTAAACATTTAACTCGCGGCTTCAATTTGCAATAAAAATATAATTTTTTTATATTATTTATTGAGCTATAATTTATATATAAATTGACATTTTCAAATTGCAACTTAAATGAGAAAATAATTAAAGAATAACAATGAAGATCGCATTGCTTTTGTCCGCCAAGCCGAGGCAATTGTCTGCGTTCTGCAGAAAAAAAGAAATATATATGGCATTAATAAAGCATTGCGCCTGAATGCCTGTTGGCGGTTCAATGCCAATGGCTCAATGTATCTTATGCACTGACAGACAGAGGGAGAGAGAGAGAGAGAGAGAAAGAGCGGAACTTTAATTGCCACTTGCTAATTGCAAACACGACCATGGCGACCATTATATACAGCTGCCATATTTCATATATCAAAGAAAAATACATATAAAAGAAAAACTACGAGTTGTGAAGAGAGTGAGAAAAAATGAAGAAGAAACTATTCTCCATTGAATGAAGCGCAGCAGCCGCAACAAACAACGTGCAACAACGTGTGGTGAGAAAGAGAGTGAGGCAAGCATAAAAAGCAGCCTCGCATGTGGAGTTGCAGTCACTGATTAGTATCAAAAGGATGCTGAGGATGTGGATGATGATGATGATGAGAGCAAGAGGAGTACAATGATATATGAAGTAGGGGAAAGAGAAGCGGAGCGAGGAGCAGTTGTAGTTGCGGTTGCCCTGCAGCTGGCTGCGCCCTAACAGCTGCAGTGCAAAAACTTTTGATTAAGCTACAGTTATGGCAGGTTGTTACGTATAAGTCGAGTTGAGTCGAGCAAGGGGATGCTTGCTACATGGTATTGCCATTGTTTTGCTTGCTAGCTCGTTAGTTTGTTTTGCTGTGTTGCTGTTGCACGCTTGAGGCGCAACATTGTCTGCTTTTAGGTGCCTTCACGTTTACCCCGTTGTCAGTGACAAATTTCTATCTCTATCAGCAGCTGCACACTCGCAGCAAACAAAAAAAAGAAAGTTTTCTGCAAAACTTTGATGATTTTTGATAAACAAGAAAACGAAAAAATGGAACTAGAAATATATAAGTATACATTTTCAATAAGCAAAGCAACGCTTAGAGCATAAAATATATAGTAAAAATTATAAAGTATGTGTATTACTTTTCTATCAACAGCCAAGCAACTTGCTGATGATGATGATGATGATGATGATGATGATGTCGATAGACATTGATGATCATTCCAGTAGTTTGCCTTACTTCTATAGCAGTTGTCGTTGTGCTGGCAAAAGCATAATAAAAATCGCTTTTCATGTGGCGGCGTATCCCGCTCTCTTTCTCTTACTCGCTCTCTCTCACTCTGTGGAGTCTCCTGGAGCGGCTGCTGCTGCCATAACAAAGCCATAAAACGTAGTTTTAATTGCATTTTCGTTGTTCCATTTTATGTAGTTGAGTTGGCGAATGCATAAAAACAACAAAGCGCAACTGACCAGACAGAGTGAGTGAGATGGATATAAGTAGGAGAGTGGGACAGAGGATAAAGGAAATAGCTGGTTCAATAGACGGCGCCGCATTCTAATTGCAGGGAGTGCCAGGGCTGCAGATGCTAGGCACTTAGACCGCTTGGGCATCATAAACTAACGCAGTTTATGTGGGTTCATGCACCCAACTCACACACACACACACACACACTCCACCACACACACACTTCGTAGACTTGGCAGTTTGGCACTTGGCACTTTTGTCGTTGCATATGCGTAGGCGTCGTCGCGTCGCCTTTGGACTAGTCCAAAGTCCATGTCATGCACGACTTGTCCAGGCGCTAAAATTTGCGGTTTAACATTGCCACTGGCGCCTGTTTCTTTTCTCTGTTCCCGTTTCTCCTTCTCTGCGCTGCACCCTGACTTTTGAAGTGTTTTGCAGCCTCTGTCGCTTTGTCATCAGACTAATTGTGCGCTGAGGCATCTTTTTGGCCAAGTTAAAACTGACATTTTTTTGATACCGGCTTTTTTTTGCTGCGCCCGCAAAAGATTTAATTAACAATTTGACTCTCAAAGGCTTCGCGATGTGGGTTGCTGCGCATTTTTGGCTTTTGGCTACATTTAAATTTCAAATTATGTGCGCTAATTACGCAGCTTCACACACACTCACACACACTAAGGCAGACAGAGGGAAACCTTTTTGCTACCCATAATTAGCAGCGCCTTTGTGCAACAGTCCTGAAAGCGGCAAAAAAAAAAAACTCTGTGTGCCAGAGAGAGTATGAGATGCCTTAGAAATGATTTGCCAAAGTTGCAGCTGCTCTCTCTTTCTCTCTATCTTTCTCTGCTCTCTCTTTCTCTTCCCTCTTTCTTTGATTTAACCAGTCACCAAATAACATCAAAGTTGTGTAAGCGCAAAATAGTTGAGTGCTTTTTGAGTGCCAAACAAAATAGTACTAATTATGAGCGAACCACAATAAGCTGATTAGTTATTCCTTAGATTTCCTTTTATCGGTTTAGTTTGGAATTTTAATGACAGTTTTGATTAGCAGGGAAATTTGGTAATGCTAAGGCTACAACCCTTTCGGGACAAACGTTGCCTTGAGGCAAAGAAATTCGAGTCACAATTTATTCTTCGATATCTTTTGAAATTTAATGTTTCTTTTTTAGTCATTGATCTATTATCTGCACTTTAGTATAGCGAAAATGTTCAATAATATTAGTATTATATATTTGTATATCAATTTAGAATGATTAATATCAAAGATTAATTCATTCGTTCCTTATTATTCGCATCACTCTTAAAAGCCAATACTTTTGCACTTCATCACAACTCGTTGTTCAATCTTTACAGTTTATAAACTGAAATTGAGGTCAATACAAACTCCATGCTTTGGTAGTTGGTTGTACATCAAGTTCATTAACCAACAACTGCAATCAAAAATGTACATATCATGGCTGGCAAAAACTGGCAAAAAGAGTGCGATCGAAGCCAGACAATTATGTTGCCTCAGACTCTCAGACTGTGTTGTGTGTGGACTGTGGGATAAGCGAGCTTCATGTGCAGTGTTCATGTCTGTTCAATATGTGAGAGAAATTCAGTGTTGTTTTTGCATGCAACAGCCAGTGCAACAGCAGCTGCGGGTGCCGACGTTGATAAAGCATTCAAAAGCAGAACAGAACAGAGTAGAGCCAAGCAGGAGGCAGCAGGCAGTCAGGAAGCAGTCAGCATGTTGCAAAAAGCAAACGCATACAAAGCAACGACGATGATGATGGAGAGAGTTGAGACTTTTGGAGCAAGCAAGCATCTTCTTGAGTCCCGAAAACGTTTTCCAATTTATTACCCCGGCCACATCAATCATTCATCAGCCACAGACGCCAATGCCGATGCCCCCCGCAACCATGGAACGAACGTGCGACTAAATGAACATTTTTGGTTAAACATTGGTTTAAATTTTGCGGCGTCATCGTCATCGTCGCCGTCCTCCTGCATCCTGTCACTGTCAACAGGGCGGCGGCGTCGCTTGGTATACAAAAATCAACAAGGCTTCAGTTCATCGACCACTTAATTTATCCAGCTGAGCTTTGAGTAAAGGCAAAAACGAGCTCACGCAAGAGAGAATGGGAGAGACGGCATGCCTTTGGTCAGACAGAGAAATGCACTTAATTGCCATCACAGTCGCCCAATCGTTGACTGTTTAGCGGGCTCGCTCGCATCGTGTTGGCTCTGTGGGGGCATTACAATTAAAAAATCAACCGGCCAAAATAAAACGCAGCATGCATTTAGGCTGCTCTCACACCATGCCTATCGTAGTCTCTCTATCGTAGTCTCTTTCTGGGTTGGAGGCCTTTCAATTCATTCATTATGCATTAATGTAAATACGGTAAATGTTGTCCAATCATTAACATAATTGAATTACAAACAAGCGGGCGCCCAAATTGGGGCCTTGTTCATGCGCATGCATAAATCGCAATTTTAATTACTTGCTCGCCTAATGGATTGTGTATGTGTGTGTGTGTGTGTGTGTTGGGTTACGGTAGCACCAAACAACCTACCAACAAAGTACACAAAAAAAAAAAACAACTACTAGACGTAACAATTTTAGCTGCAACTCTATTTGCAGCACACAAAATTGCCTAGCACATTAAATATTTTACGACGACGTAGCAATTGAATTTTGCAGTTAAAAGCTTCAATCATTTTCAATTGCCACAAAACTAATGGGTGATTATAAAATATGCATGCGACAAGCCAAGCCAAGAGACGAACAGCTGGCTAGCTGGGCTAAGGGTGCGTATGCGTGATGAGCTCAATCGACAGTCAGCATGACACCTGCGAAGTGAAGTCGTCTTCTTCGGTTTTTTTGGTTTACTTTATTGATTTGCTTTCGGTTATTTTGTGGTTATCGAAAGCTGCATAAAGCCTCTCCAATTAAGTTTTATTTTAATGCATTTCATTTGAACGTCTTTTAATGGCATTTTTCGTATTGCTCCCATATTACTCATTTGGCATAAACCAAAAGGTGACCACAACACGTAGCCAGGCAGCCAGGCAGTCAGCTACCCAGTCAGCACAGTGGCACATCCTTTGGGGTTGCAGGACGTCGACGTCGACGTCGACGTTTGTGGATGGGCATTAAGTGTTGCCCGCCGCCAGTCGACATGGGTCGCATGGGTGAGATTTAAGCTTTAATGATGCATGAAGCGGCACAGGATGTGGCTGCCCAGTCGTGGGTAAAAGGCAATGAGCGCAAATGTGCACAGAGCGAGAAGGAGAGACTGAGAGAGAGAGTAAGAGAGGGAGTGCGAGAAAGATGTGCTTGCATATTGAGTGGCATTTAAATGCTTGAAAGCGCTCAACTCTGCTCTGCTTTGCTCTGTGCCAAATGTGGGTGCTAAAGGTGTTTATGAAGAGTGCTACATCATCGCAAACTTGACGATGATTGAGAAATTGAATTTGGCAATGTGGATTTTGTTTTACTGCTTCACAGTACTAAAAACGGGGAATAAAACAAATTTAATGCATTCGCTAATAATTAGAATTAATTTAGAAGACAGATTCTAATGCAGAGCTGAGAATTTTGTCACTTTATTATATGCATTTGGAAATCATTGAAAATATTTTCATTTTGAGTACTTCGCAAATTAATCGATTTAAAATAAGTATTTGCTGGGTTTGAACTTAAATTATAGTTTATTTGTGAAGAGTTTATAGCCTTGAATTCAGAATTTTGGTAGTATATGAAATAAAAAACATGTGGAAAATATTTTTCAAATATCGAAATTATTAAATCTGTTTTACTTGATTTTTACCGCTTCAAAGCGTGTAAATTTATTAAATAAGATATGACGCATTTAGTCGCAGTTTGACATCGTACAAATGACCACACTCATATTTATTTGCAATTACAATTAATTTGCTAAACATTTCTAATCTTGAATTTATTCATCTTCCGTCTCTTGCAGATGAACCGTGCTTTACAGCTGAAGCCAGCTGAAAATGAAAGTCGCAGCGGTAAGTAAATCAAATTCACAAGAACTTTGCTTTTATTTTTTTGCCTAACATAATTTGATTTCGACGAATTTTGGGTGAATTGAATTTGACGTTTAGCAATCAATTCGCCATAGGTGCCCAGCCAACTGAGAAATATAATTACTTTTTCTCTGCCCAAAAAAAAAGAAAACAAAACTTGACCCGTCTTTATTGTAAGTTTGTCCTTAGCAAAAGTGCAGCGTCAACGAAACTTTTATTTAGTTTGCTTTAGCTTCTTTTTATTCACACCTCGGCTAAGTATGTGCCAAAGTGGAACCCAAACTTGAATTTCGTATGGATTTTTTTTTTCAATACCTCCGAAACACACGTCAGCTAAAATTACGGGCGCGCTTCGATAAACTGTCAAAACTGTCTGCGAAAATTTGACATTTCACAACAAAAAAAAAGCACCTAGAAAAGTACGCTGTGTATAGGTAGAAAATTGGGGGAGCAACAAAAAAAAATTTCTAGAAATACAACGTTGAACTGTCAATGGCAGGCAATGAGAGTGCTGGACAAGGGCGCCCGGACATTTGGGGCAGCCTGGCCAGAAAGAGAAAAAGAGCGCTCGCCATATTGTTTTTACTGAGCTCTGCCCCACAGTTGTCATGTTTCACGGTTGTTTCTGACAGCAAAGACTCCCTCCATAACCATCGTAGCATGGCAGCAAAAAAAAAATAAGGGAAAATGGTCAAAGATTTGCATAATTTACACAGCACTTGCTGCCATCTTTTCCTTTTTTTTTTTCGATTTTTTTGGGTCACAGTTTGAGTAGTTCTTGGCTTGATAAACCTATTGACAAGCTCATTATGCAGCTGGCAGCAAAATGATGCTTGCTTCCAATCGAAAGATTGAATATTTAGCGGGGAAGAAGAAACAAAGCTGTCTGAAATGAAATGAAATACTTAGGTAAAACCCCAAAATTTCTAGCCAATTTTCTGCATCTTTGTGGAGATTCCTTTTGTTTTTTTTTCACAAATCATTTAGGGCAGCGTCTACACACGTACGTGTAATGCACGAGAGTAAAAAAGAGTATGCTCGAAATTGGGTTTGGCCTTCGGGGCAGGTGGCATGTGGCAGGTGGCAGGTGGAGCACAGAGAGCCACAAAAGTCAGTGCACTTCGCGCAATCTTTTAAGACATTTTGCAGCTGGCAACGCTTATCAAAGCAGCGCAGCGCAGCGCCCAAAATGTCCATTGCACAAATTGCTTGTGCACAGAGAGCAGAAGCTGAATAAAAAGCGAGATGGAGACAGAGACGGAGACCGAGAGAAAGGGAATGTAGAGTCATTGCTCATAATAGTCAACGTCGTCGTTGGCTGTGGCAAAAACTTGACAAAGTTGATGTGTCAAATCAGCAGAAGCTGAACGTTGAGTTGAGAGAACGAAGGCAACGAAGGATGCCCAGGCAGCAGGCAGCGCGGTGTACAAACGAATGACCTTTAAACTTTGCTAAAGGACATGAAAGCACTAATCGTTACGTTGCTCCCTTCATTCATTCGTTCAACGTTCAACGTTCATTTGCCAGTTGCTTCGATTTTACTTGAGTTTTTGCCACATCCCAGTGTCGTCGTCGTTGCTGTCGTTGCTGCTGCTGCCTCCGTTGAGCTCTTGGCGGCAACAATTTAAACTTTTCTAATCCGCTGGGGATTCAAACTTCAAGTTGCAGCTAGCACACAACTCGTCGGCAATCTGTCCGCACAATTGTGTTCACTCTCCCTCTCCGACTTCTCTTCTAGCTGTCTTCACTAGCCAACGCAGGACGCACAGGACCAAGCCAAGGCCCATCAACGACGCAATCAAGTCGACATTTTTGTTTGTTGCCTTGTTTGTGTATTACTCCCCTTTCTTCATCTGTCTTCTTCTTTTGCCTTTTCGGCGAACAAATTTCGAAGAAATTAAAGCGCTCAACTTTTTGGCCGCTATCAGCAAACGCACTTGGCAACTCAACAGCAGCAGCAGCAGCAACATCAGCGGCAGCGGCAGCGACTTTTGACTTTGGCTTTTGTTCGCAGTGCCTAGGCCAAAATGCAATTATACAAGGACAAGTTTAATTGCTTGGTTAAGCTCGCCATCCGGCTCCCCTTTACTTATTCTAATCTCAACTGCAACTTTAGTGCTGATATTTACATTAACTTTAATTTATTTTGAATGCAATCAGGCATTCAACGTGTGTGTGTGTGTAAAGTGCAAAGACTTGTTGATTTGTTCATCAACTTTTGAGGCACTTCAAGGCACTTAACACTCGACTATTTGTTGTCATTTTTGTTGCTCAGCTCAACTCCATCAATTTCAAACTGCATAAGCTGACTGACCATCTAACTGACGACGAAATTGTTGCCTTTGTGTCGTCGTCTTTTGTCTTTGTGTGTCGCATACGCAATTTTCTTGTGCGCCATATCTGAAGTCTGATGACTTTCATTTCATTTGCCATGACGCACACACACTCATTTATCTTGATATTCTCACATACAGAGAGTGAGAGAGAGACACACACACACACATTCATGTTTCATCATTATCAAGCTCATATTGTCGGCAGCTTCGACTTTGTCTCCTGCTCTGCCTCGTCTCCGTAACCGTCTTCGTCTCCGTCGTAATTTGTACTTGTCTAACACGTAATGATGTCACGTAAATTGCATACGTTGACGTTACGTTGCGTTTGCGTTATTTTCTTTTTTAAACTGCACAACCCACAGACGCAAACAGCAAATTGAGCAAAGAGCGCGCGCGAGCGACTTAAAGTCAAATTAATATTACTCATACGCACCGTGTGGCCACGTGTGCTTGCTATCGCTGTTGCTATCTCTCTCTCACACTAGCTCACTCGCTTACTCGCTGCTGCCCGGTATATGAATAAATTGTGAAATCCGTGCCATTTCCTTGAACGCAACACAGATTTATGTTTCTAACTGCGCATTAATTTCCTTACCTTTATCCTGCTGTCTCTTTCGCCGGCTCGTCTCTGTGTGACTGTTTGTGTGTGTGCGATGTCCTGTGTCACACATCAGTAAATCAGCTGACTGCCTGCCTGCTTTCCGTTTCGCCTCATTCATCATACTTATAAATATTCATTTCCTCCCAAAAAAAAAAGGAAAAAATGATTGCAAAAGATTAAAAATCAACTCCATAAAAATATTGTGTATACGCAGCGTTGATAAATTACCAAGTAAATTAACAAAAGCAGACAAGCTGGTGAGAACTCAGCCGATTGCTTTGACAGCAACGCCCATCAGTCAGTTTACCAGTCAGTCAGTCCATCAGTTCGTCAGTCAGTCAGCCAGAGAGTGAGTGAGTGAAAGCGTATGTGGGATATTCTTATCGATGGCGAAACAAAAACTTTGAGCGTCTCATTTTCTGGCTGCTCAGGCAGGCCTGCCTGATTATTATAGACAACGCCTCATCAAATTGAAAAGCAATGAACTATGAAACAGCCGACCGAATGGAAGGCACAAAACTAAACCCTAACAACAACCAAGCAAAACTTTCTGCGCTCTCTTTCGCTTCGGCGTGGGCAGTGCGTCGTTTCTCCTTTGGTAGCTGGGGGTAGATAGGCGAAAAACTAATAATAATATAACGCAGCGTTGGTTGCAAAAACTTTTCTCATTTGTGCAGAGTTGTTTTTTTCTACTCTGTTCCATCTTACTTTCTTCCCCCTTGAGTTGAGTTGAGAGACTCCGTGTTCACATGATTACGCATTTGAATTTGTATTGGCGGCAATTTGTGTTTGTGCTTGCGACTTTTTGGGCCAATTTCATTATCGATACACTCCAGTTTACCTGGCAATCAGCCGAGCACCAACAGCAAAAACTTGGCTTATTAGCGTGCATCACAATGTTTATGACTTGACACACACATTTTGATGTACACAATAAAAAGAGGAAAAGCGAAGGACGACAAAATTCAATTGAATTTTTATATATTGCAATAGATACAATTGCGAGCGAGGAGCACTTGGCGAATGGTGAATGATGATTGGCTTCAGCAGGCAAAGCGCAAATTAAAAAATTCGCCACTAAGCCCAATAACAAAGCCAGCCACACACACACATACAGACAAAAGGCATAAATAAAGCCGGCAGCGCCTAAAAGCAGACATCAATTTTTGCTTTTCTCTGCTGCTGCTGCTTTGTCGTTCGTTTCTCTTCTCTTCTGTTCCGTTTCGTTTTCTTCTTCGACGTTGTCGTCGTTGTTGTTGTTGTTGTAGCTGCCCCAGCTCGCAAATTCTTTAATCAGCTTAAATTCACACGTACCAAAAGCGACGTATAGCCATTGATTGGAGGCTTACAGTCCCAGGCTCTTCTCTTCTCACACCACAACCGCTCGCCGGCCAACAATCTTTATATTCTTCTCCCCCAGCTGCTGCTGCTGCTGCTTCGCTGAATTCCCCCCTCGCACGCTTGCAACTGCCTTTTGTGCTGCTTTTATCAAAGCCAGTTCAAAGGCGCGTATGTGTATTTAGGCTTTTATTGTTTTTGACCTTTTTTGCTTTCTTTTTGACAACAAAAAATCGATTTCTCCTCACACACACTACGCACAAAAGAAAAGCCAAATGGAAATGCTTGGCCAAATAAAAGTAAATCACAAGCAGCAACGAAAGCCGCAGCCGCAGCAGCAGCAGCAGCCACAGCCGCCGCCTCATTCACAAGTTCAAATAAGCGATAATAAGTATTTATATGCCTCTCCGCAGCACAGTTTTTTCTTCGCTTCGTTTTGCCTTCTTTCTGTTTTGTATACATAGTGGAAAACAGGCTGCTAAATGCGTTTTAATGTTTTTCATCACAGCAACAACAACACCAACAACAACTTTTGCGTCTGGCAATGCCGTCTTAAATATTTAAGCATACTTTTAGGCAGCTGCCTGTTCTGCTTTTGTTTTTGTTTTCATTCGCTCGCTTTCGCTCTCTCTCTCTCTTTTCTCTCTCTTTCTGTGCGTAGTTTGTCTGCGCATCATTTTTCTTATGTTTTGTTGCTTGATTTTTTCTTTTTTACGAGCGAGTGAAGCCTGTCAATTGGCTGAATGCCTCGTAAAAATGCCAGAGGCCTAGACAGCAGGCAGCAGGCAGTAGGCTCAGGAAAGTGCCAGCCAAAAACGATTTGTAATGTTTTCTTGGCCCACGCCGGAAACGGAAAAGCACACAAACACACACAGCAAGCGTCTAAATATCTTGGTGTATGCGTGTGCTTCTTTTAGTTTGTTATTGTTTTCTTTTTGGGAGGAGCCGCACGCTGTTTAGGCCTGCCAAATGTCATCATTAGCGTTTCAATTGCCATTTTAGTCCGTGACACTTGAAGCATTTGCATAAAATTCAAGTCAAGTTGTTGACATTGATGGCTGACGTCCTTTGATGTTTGCTTCGTTTTTTTTTTTTCTTTTTTGTGTTCGAAGGAAGCCAAACGAAGCACAAATACCCTGCAGCTGGTTTCAAGGAAAAAAAAAACAAAGCAGATTGTGCCGGGATTAGGCATCATAAAGAAAGGTCTCTGGCGACAAATTGTCAAAGGACATGGCAAAGTTGGCAAATTTATTGAACTTTTCAAATATATAAAAATTGTTTAAAATGTGCAGCAAATATTCTCTGCACAAACCTTTGCAAAAGGTAAGGGAAATAAATGTCAGTGCGCTTTCAATTTATGTCGCGACATTTTGGCTATTTTATTGAATTGAGTCGTCGCGACTTAGCCGTGATTTAACTCAGCTCTGCTGACCTCCCGCACCTGCCTCTGAGTGGACAAACAAAAGCAGAGCTGGGGGGACAAAAAACACTTTGCTGATCTTATCAGCGCGGCAATTGTCTGACGCTTTTGCGTCTGCTTTTGTTTGCTTGCGGTGTCTTCATTTCACAAGCAGGAAGGGGCACATAAAGTGTGTGCCGGGGGCGAGGAGGGGGACCCAACGATAAGCGACACGCAAACGCGACAGTTGCTGGAGAGCACATCAAGAGTGGGGAAATGGCAAGAGTTTGGAGTGAAAGGTTTACACTGTAATAGCGTACAGTTGCAGGCGGCAATCAATAGTGTCAACTGGACGTTGGCCGCCGGGGCGTATGTGTAATATAAAAAGTAATTATTTCATATGCAATACGGTCACCACAGGAGGCAGGAGACAAGCGGGAGGAAAGGGAATGATAAGCATCTGGAACAGCATTTTATTGCAGGCGGCGCAATGTTTTAATTGTTTGTCGTGCCAGAGTTCTTTCTCTCTCTCTCTCTCTGCTTTTTTTTTGCCATCCAAACAGCTCAACCATAAAAGATTGTAATCTTAATTGCATTTAGAGTGCCTTGCATTGTAGGTTAATAATCATAAATGTTATGGTAATAGTTACTACAGTTGTACATCTCTCGCTGTATGTGTGAAGTGTTTTGTTTCGCTGCTGGCAACAATGTTTGTTTCGTCGTCGAGGCTCTTGAAACTATTGTTGCTACTTAATGCATTTGACCACAGTGTGTGTTGCAGGTGTCGCGGTGCATTTGCCCAACAGCAATTAGACAAATTGATATTGTGGGTACTCCAAAAAAGTGAATGTTGCGCAATATAAAGTTTGCATTAGAGGCAGGTTAAGTGCCGAAGAGTGCTGGCAAATTATTACAAAATTGAGAGCACTTAAAGCTATGAAATTACGTATTTTAAAATACTTGATTTGATAAGAAATTAAATTTTATAGTATTTATTCGAAATATATTTGCAATAGTTTAAAGTTATAAAAAAATTGGTTCTTATGTATTTGATAACACTTTATTTGATTCGTAATTTTAAATCTTAAATTTTATAATTATTCAGAATATTTTTGCATTTGTTTAATGTTCCAAATTTGTTGATTTGCTTTGCTGTTTGTAGTTCACTTAAAACTCTTTTCAACTTTAAGTTTGTTGAATGAAATCATTTAATTCCAAAGTCTATTAACTGCACAGCATCTTCTAAAGCTAAAGCTTTAAATGCAGTTGGTTTTATCTGCTGCCATACTTGATATACTATATCAAAACATACTCGTAAACTCTGCTTTCTCTCCCTGCCAACAACACGCCAAGCAGCCATATCTTTGGCTCCCCAAGACCGCTTGTTAGATTGAGCGACGTGTAAAAGAGACAGATAGCATTTTATGAGAGCGTTTCCCCGCTTCTCCTCCTCTCCCACTCTCCGCTGCTGCTGCAGCACACTTGAGCAGGCGAGTACAATGAGAGAGTAGCTCGTCGGGCAGCTTGCTTGGCTCATATACTTTACAAATCTTGATAGCTTAATAGCGAATAAGACGGACGAGGGGCTAAAAAGCAAAGACATGTTTTGGCCAGCGGGCGACCTCAAGAAGCAGCACAACAAGAATTCTTACACATTAAAGAGCCAAAAAGAAACAACAAGAATATGAAAAGTCATAAAAATAACAGCGGGACAACAGCAACGAAAACAAAACCAAACTGAAAAGCCAAAGCACGTAGTGTGTGTGTGTGTGTGTTGAAAGTGTGTGCTAATTTAGGCGAAATCAATAGAGAACAGCGAGGGAAAGTGTTGTTTGTGTGTGCTCTGTGCTCTGGTTAAAATTAATGAACGTAGGTGGCGACCGAGAACCGACAACAAAGAGCTGAATTTATGTTAAGTTGAGTCACCAGCAACAGCGACAGCAGCAGCGACAAAAACTATAAAAATTAACGAGCTGCAAGTAATGTAGCATACTTTCTGTGCACGGGTTTTGTGTCTCATGAATGGGCATAAAATGCGCTCCGCTGCCTTCTTCGCCATTGTTGTGATGTTTTTCTTTTGAATGTGTAGTATTATAATGCCATTATCATTTTTATTATTGCATTTTAAATGCATCAACTTATACGTATACGTATTTATTTTATACATATTTTTGTGTGCCTTGCCGGATTGGCTCTTCTTTCATAATTTTTAATGCCTGGACAGCTCAGAGATGCTGCGAACTCACAGCTCATTAAGCAGCCAACAATTTGCAGTGTCTGCTGCCAAGTTGCAGGCGTAGACAAGATTAATGTGTTCCTGCCACGCTACATAACAGTGAGAGAGAGGAAGAGACTGAACGACTTTTGTCCTGCAACAATTTCTTTTCATTTTCCACTTTTTTTTTTTTGTCCTCTCCATACATTTCTTTTCTCAATGTCGCCTCAAAGTCATGTGCACGTCTTGGAGCCACTGCTGTTAACTGCATTTAAAGTAGTTCCTAAGCCAGAAAATAGCACACAAAACAGTCGGCGAATGTGAGTCGAAGACTTTTGGGTCAATCACACGACTGCAAGCACGCAAAGCAGTGCGAGTGAGGTTTATCCCTGGAAATGGATTTGGCAGAAGCTGAGTGGCTAACGCCCATGCATTGTTATATCGCAGAGAATAGAACTCGACTGTTGAGGGGAAGTAGAAGTTTTTGAAATTGCTTGGCATAGCAATGAAGACAGAATACTCAAGAGATGCTCCAGCATACAAGATTACAACCTGTTTACATTCTTCTTCTGCGGAATGCGAAGTGGGAAAAATAAATCAAATTAGCTGCAAACGAAAACATTTTCAAGTCTTGCATTTCAACGTGATGATCTATGGCAAAACATATGATGTTTAAGTAAGAGGAAATTCGATTTACGAGCTCTTTATCATTTACATTTACTAAAGTTTCTACTTAAATTAGGACTTTATTGACAATGTGACTTAGATATTATGCAAATACAAGATATTATTTTAGACTTTTTTTCTTATGTCTAAAAATTTATTAATAAAGAAAGATATGAGATTCGTTGTGAAACTTCTTCGACATTAAAATGGAAATATTCCGAAATATTCATATATCGAAGACAAACTTTGCAAGCTTTGTTTACCTGTGAAGCTGGCACAAACAATTGGCTTAAATTTAATTCTAAAACATAATTCTGCAGCCTGCTTCTAAGCCAGATTTATTGGCCTTTACTCGAGCTCCGACGATGACATTCTATATTTTCTTGCAGTCTATCGATTAACTCCAAAAAGGCACACACATGTTACTTGCTTGTTGTTATTTAAAACAAACTTAAAGCACAGCGAATACATTATCCCCAATGCACTCTCTCTATATAGCGTATTGTGATTCTGCAACGACTTTGTTGTGTGTGTATATGTTTGCTTGGGGCAAACGTGCCTGCAGCAACAAGACAACAACAGCAACAGCTATAGCTATAGCGAGTCATCCAGCTATCCATCCATCTATCTATCCATCCATCCATCCATCTATGCAATGCAGCAAGTCATGCAGCGCAGCTCGCTGACCCGCACGATGCCTTTGTCTCTCCCATTCCTCACTCCCAGCACAATTGCTCTCTCTGTTTAGCCAACTATTTCCATCTCTGTCTGTCCAGCTTTCATGCATTTGGCTTTACAAACAATATTTGTTGTTGTTGTTGTTGTCTTCACACAACAACTACATCAAACTCAGAGAAGCTCTCCCATCGAGTCGCTGTCTATTTTGAATCCTCTTTTTCACTTTTTCCCTCCGCTCCTTCGATCCTCCCCCCTCGACACACCGTAGACTAAACAAACTAATATGCTATGCTTAAAGCGTACATATTGGACTTATGCTTGTTGCTGTTGTTGTTCTTCTTGTTGTTGCTAGTTGCTTGTTGTTATTTTTGATGTTGTTTGTATACAAGCCAGGCGAAAAGAGGGGCAGAAGAGTTAGCTCTAGCTCCAGCTGCAATCGTCAACAAAAGGCCTCCCGCTGCTGTTGTCCTGCACTGCCCAGTCCCTTTGGACTCCATTCAGCACCTCTCTTTCCCCCCCTCTCTACTCATGCTCTGGTCTGGCTGTCATATTTCGTGCTCTCACGCTGCCTACATGACACGCCATTGTGCTGGCTGCCCTCTAAAGTTACCCACAGCGACCCGCTGAGCTCTCTGCTCTCGGCTGCAGTTGACTTTGCCAGCTCTGAGCTCACGTTGACGTTCGCTCCCCTCCCCCACATCATTCTCCTGCCTGGTCTGTTTTAACAACCTACGCCCCCATTGCCTGTCGCACGCTTATCATATAAATTCTTCTGGCTGCTTGTTGTTTTTTTGTTGTGCTCTTTGGTTTTGCTTTATATGCATGTAGTTGTTGTTTTGTGCTCTGATCCTGGCCATAACAAAAAGGCTAAAAATGTTGGCTCTTGCTGCTGCTATTGAAGGCTTAAGCGCCAGTCAGGCAGTCAGTCAGTCAGTCAGTCCAGCAGTCAGACAGTCACTCGATTCTCTCAGTCAGTTAGTTAGTTGAAAGGCGCTTCGGTTATTCGTCCTATGTCTGCACTAAGCAAACAAACAAACACACACACAACGCCAGACAAAAACACAAAACAGCCTATAAGTCCATCGAGACTACGGGTCGAACTATTTCCTCTCTGCACATGAATTTTACACACTTGACTGCTGTGGCAAGCATTGCTTAAAGCCTTTGTTGCAAGTGTTGGCCAGCAATTATGCCGAAAGGCCAAAAATAAAGTGAGAAACTGTCTACAAATGCAATTTTTAATTAAAGAAATTGCTTGAGAATCTTATTTTCTAATATATTTGCTACTAGTTTCGTTTTTAATGAGGCCAATTAAATGACGAATAAATAAATTCTCATAATAATGAGTCCAAAAGCCTGTGTACGGTTATAAAATACAACTGCTACACGCAGACAACTTGGCAGCACTATAAACTCATCAACTTAATGAAAATTACTCGAGTCAGACAACTGTTGTTGCTTGTTGTCTTTAAACGTCCATCACAATACGCGCATGTATTTAATTAGTCGTTTAGTCGAATGAACGTCATATTGTTGGATAGTTAAAATACTCCTCACTCTACTCTCAACTGAGATAATTAAAAATTGCTCAATGGCATAGAGAAATCTAATGATATCAAATGAAACGATGGCTTGTCATCTGATGCGAGAAGTAAATACGAGCATTTGGCCTGGCAATTAATAACTGTAGCATCCGAAAGCATCGCCATCAACGTCAACGCAACAGCATTTTGGTCTCAGTTCAGCTGAGCCCAGCACAGCGCATAAAAGTATGCTACACAATTTTCAATGCTCAACGCGCGATAAAAATGAAATTTTATGTGCTGCTTAAGGGCGTCGCTAAAGGTTATTAAATTGTGTGTTGGGGAAGCCAGGACGAAGGACGCTTAAAGCTCACTGTCTGCTCACATATAGTTTAATTGAAAACTTTACTCTGTGTGTATGTGTGTGTGTGTGTGTGACTTTCAAATGACATTCAAATGGGGAGCACAGAAAAAGAGCGAAGTAGTGTTCGAGTCGAAGAAGAGGAACTGCTGCAGCACATGGTAATAAAATTATGACATAGAGAGGGCGAAATGTTGCCACACTCTCGCATTAAGTGCCATTGTCTGCCTGTTAACATGCTCATTACGAGGCAAAGCAAAAAATAGAGAAGAAACGGAGATGGAACTGAGACTCGTTCATGACTTCACTTCAATTATAATTACGTCAAACAGTGCAACAAGAAAATGTGCAACTTGAGGCAAACAACAGATAGAACTGAGACACAGACAGAGTCGAGTCGACAATTGTTTCTGTGTGTGTGTGGGGCGCAGAGAGAGACAAGCAACTTGAAAGTGAGCATTTCCTTTAATGCCTTTCCTTGCCTGGCATTGCGCTTTTTATTCTGCTTTTCAACTTTTTTTCTACTGTTTGTTGCCATTTTTATATTACATTACATTTGCTCCCAAAGTGCTGTCTCCGCACGTTGCAGGACGCATAACGATGATTGTCATTGTTTTTAATGCCAAAGAGTTGCTTGGTCTCTGGCAACATAATATCCCTGCCAAAGCAACAACGCACACAAAAACTGACTGAAGAAAACTCATAATTGCGCTCCACACAAATTGCAAGTTATGGCCAAAGTTGCACAGAATAAAAGAGGAGACTGAGATGAGAAGAGAAAAGAGCAAAGTACATCCATACGAGTGCAACTATAAGCATTCATCATGTAACTTTAGCCACTCGCCAAAGACAGGTAGAAGGTGGACAAGCAGAGGTTCAGTGCACTTGCTGTCAACTGGCGAGGTGTGAGTGCTTTAACTTTGTTGCAATTTATAAAATAAATGCATTAATGAGAGATAGTAGCAAAGAAAGGGGAATGTAACATACTAAAAATAAATCAATGTATTCTGTACTGGGGCGGTGTTCCTGAGGAAGGGTAGCAGAATCTATTTTAAACGAATTTTGTAAAATCCCAATTTAAAAAAAATATATATATATATATATGTTATTTACATCTTTCCTATTCTCATTTATTTTTATTTACGAAGTATTTAATTTCACATTTATTTTATATTTATTTTTGCGAATTTGTACACATATTTTTTCATTTCTCAATTTTATAAGAATGCTTATTTCATTTATCTTTATTTACTTTCAATTTCATAGAAAATTTTATATAATTGAATATTCTGTAATTATAAATATTCAAAAAATAAGTATTTTATTTCACAACTTTATTGGAATGATATTTTAATTTGCTTTTCATTACTTATGTCTTTCAATTCGTATACATTTATTAACAGTCTACCAATATATTCCGAAATATAATAATTTAAGTTCTCAGTTTACCTTCTTTCACTTAAGCACCGCTCTGACACTACTTAGCAATCCTTTCAGCCCGTAATTTAAATATGCTTTAAAGTCCTTTATGCATCTTTTGTCCACGCGGCCGTCCGACATTTTATTGATGTCTTTTGACGTCGCTCTTTGGCCCAGCACAGCCAGCGACCTGTGCGTCCTGCATCCTGGCAAACAGAGAAAGAAAATGAGAGAAGAATGAGGAAGAGAGACAGAGAGCTGTAGACAGACAACGTCCAGTGTCCAAACTGCCCGCAGTCCGAGGCAGCTTTTGCATTGAAGTCCAAGGCATTTGAAACGTTGCCTCAGCTCATCTCTCAGTTGGTTGTCTGTTTGGACGCGTCACTCACAGCGAGGAGATATGATGCCGGAGCGAGAGATGGATGAAAGCAAAGAGCGACAGAGAGAGAGAGAGAGAGAGAGAGAGAGTGAGAGCTCCAACTCCAACTGTAATTTATTTGGGCGCTCCCCAGCAACGGTTTTCTTTATTGCTGCTGCTGTTGTTGCTTTGGCTGGGCCAAAACTTATTAATTTAGACTTTTTGTTCGCAAATTTGCGTCTGGGTCGTTGCCCAACTATTCACAGCAGCTGGAGATGGAGATGAGAACTGACGGCAGCTTTTGGTTTGTTGCTGGTTTTTGCTTTGCTTTGGCAACATTTATGCAAATTAGTTTTGATTGTCTCTCGACGTCTCCGTCTCTGACTCCATCTCCGAATCATTCTACGGATGGCAGGAAATTGAAAGTTAATTTGCATGCTGCATAGTTTAAGGCGCCACACAGTTAAATACATAACAACAATAACCGGTTGGCCAGTCAGAGCGAGGAGCAATGGGCAACGTTTATTGTTATTATTTTGCGTATTTTATTTGTATTTTATTGCATTTTATTATTGCATTATCTTTGCACTGCAGTCATATTTATGTATATCCATTGAATACGCCCGGGTTCCGGGTCCTTTGCTCTTGCGCCTTATTTAATTGCACGTGCATAATTCTTCTTAAAATACAATTATTACAACGTCTGCCCAGGCGTTTGCTCTCTTTCTCTCTCTCTCTCTCTCTCCACTTCTCATGCAAAATTTATGTTCATTTCGGTTCATTTCGATTCATTTCTTATGCAGCAGGCAGCTGGAAAGCAGGCAGGCAGCTTAAAGAAACGCTTCATGCGCATCCGCTTTTGCGTACGCTACATTATTTTTAACAAGTTTTTCAGAGTTTGCCCGCCTTTAAGGCGCTTACTTGCATATTTATGTCACTCGCAGGAATGTGTCGCCTCTGGTCACTCACAAAAATGTTACATAAATATGGAGTGGATCCGAGAGAATGGGGAGAGGGAGTTGTGGAGAGTGGGTTGTGTTAACTTGGTTGGTTGGCTGCCTGCTCGCTCATGTGTGACAGTGGCCAGCTGGCTGTGCGAGAGACATCGAGACAGACTCTGAAGGCAGCACAATTGACAGTTTTGTTGCATAAATTTTTGCGGAGCTGCTTCTCCTGCTGTTGCTGCCTGACAATAAGAATATCGAGCGAAGGTTGGGGGTGTGTGTGTGAACTGAAACTGACAGGCTTACGGCGACGACGACGACGACGGCAGCTGGAAGATGGAAGATGGCAGCTCATTGTAGTAGTTTGGATTGTGGGGTGACAAAAATGTCATGTGACACTTTTCCCCCCTCCACACACATGTGCGTTCGCTGCTCGTTATTAACATAATTCTACTTTGTTTGTCTCGATGATCCCAGGGATTAAGTTCTCTTATTTATTACAGATTTCATTTTCATACTTATTATTACTACATTTTTTGATAACACTATTTTCACAAAGCAATTTATTATGCTCGGGCAAGTGTTTTTTATTTCATATTTGCAGATTTACATAAGCTGTAATCTTAATTTTATATGTAATAGTATTTTTATATTATTTTTTCAAGTTTACTAAATTGCAAATAATTACCCCAGCTAGTCAAAAAATCCCCACACAGAACGTGTTGCAAATGTCCTTCAAATTGTGCAAAAATCGACAGTTAGCATTCTCGTTTGGTGCTCGTATATATTTTCGACCTGGCGTAGACGCGCCCACAAAATGCAGTCAGAGCTCGTTTGTGCTGGCGAAAAATTTCACAACTAATTGAATATTTAAAACTGCCAAACCGCAATTTCAAATTTATTACCCAGTGCAGCAGCGACACACACTCTCCAAAAAGAGTGCAGCCAACCAGCCAGGCAGCCATGCAGCCAAGCAGCAAGGCAGTCAACCAACCAGCCAGCAAGTGGAGCGTCCATTCAACGGCCATTACCTTTCGCATGTGTGTGGTTCACTCTCTTGCTCTCGCTCGCTCGCTCGCTCTCTCTCTCGCTTTGTCTCTCTTCTTCACTCTGGGTATAAAATGTCACTTAATTGCAATTTAGTAAATTGTTTTCCATGTTGTATAACAACGGCGGCAACAAGCAACAACTCTACCCACCTTGCATCAGTTAGTCTCTCTGCATGTCTCCACATGGGGGCAAGCAAGGGGCAAGGTGGCAGTGGGGTACACACACATATTAAAACCATAAATTTTGCGGTGATTTATCTTAATTTAAATGTTGCAACAATGCATGCGGCTGGTTGCTGTTGCTGTTGCTGCGACGTCTGTTGCCTGCCCCTTTGTTTAAATAACAAAGCAGCTAAAAGTATGCAACAATTTTTATGTTTTACCCCACACATACATTGCCATATGTATATTTTATGTAACGCATTCTATAGCTTTTACATATTTTTTTTATTTAACATTTTATATTTTTTTTTTGCTGGTGTTGTTGCTCAGGCAGCCGCCTTCATGCTGTGCGCGAAAAATCAATTAAAAATTCATCAAATAATTAACAAAAGCACTGCGCAGAGCGTAACCGGCAAGAAGGGGTTAAACAATAGCATCTACTGCTGTTGTCGCTGTCGCTGTCGCTGTTGTTATGTATGTTCTCGTCTCTCCAGGGAGTATTTAACTTGGCCTGCTCAGGGACGTAATTTCAATGCTGCTGCTGCTGTTTCCATATGTGTGTGTGCGACTGCGACGCGCAAAACAAATTAAATTCAATTTAGTCAACAGCAGAAGGAAGCAGAGGAAGGCAGCAGTAGCTTCTGCAAGAAGGTGCAATTTTGATGGATTGCTTTGGCTGCCAGCCAGAGAAAGAGCGAGTGCCTGCTTTCTAAAGGGGAACTGGTCCAGGAGCTTGGCTTTCTTGTTTGTTGCTTAGCTGCAAAGTTTACGAGCTGCTGCTGCTGTTGCTGCTGCTGTTGCTGTTGCTGCTGCTGATTTTGTATGCCTGTGTGCGCAAATTTCCATATGTTTGCTTGTATGGAAGTGAGTGTGTGTGTGTGTTGCCCTAAAGTTGCGCCCAAGTTAACGCAGCTGCATTTAAACTTTGTGCAGGAAAAAAACTCTGTATATATACAACGAAGTATATAGTACTTGTGCCACACACGCACATACATACAAGAAATTAAAACTTTTGCAGCAAATGGCATTAAGCATTAAACTGTAGCATACTTTTGAGTGCCTCAAGTAATTTGAAAAACGGCAACAAACTTTACCAAATAATGCACTTTTATAAATAAGTCTTGAAGTCATTTACGAAACTAACAATTTGCATAAGCAACTAAATAATGTCAGACTATTAAATTGCATTTAAGCAAACAAAATCACAACATTTGCTTAACACAATTAATGCATTTAAATTTAAAACTCTTAGTTGACATGCTTCAATATTTATCGTTTTCTCCACACAATATAATGCTTGCCGAAAGGAATTTCAAATTATACCACTAAGATGATTTATTAGGTGTTTAATAGCCTAAATTCGTTAGATTTGCATTTGGCATAAATCACAACAAAATTGTAGCTTATTTCCCTGCACTATTTCAATCATCAAATTTAAGTTAAATACATTAAATCTGACTGGCTATTATTTATGTCATTCGCTTTGGCTAATTAAACAGAAATTCATTGGCTACCTGCAGTCAATGTCTGAGCCTAAACTCATTTCTCTTTGCCTTGGGCCTAAACAAATGACAGCAACCTTAAGCCGGGGGCAAACCAAAAATCACAAATTTCCGCTTTTTAATGAATGCCACTGACATTGTCGGGGAATGTGTCACGCCCACATGGGTTGAAGCGATAACACGACGTGGCGACTACGAATGTAACTGTAACCAGTTTCAAAGTTGGCGGCGTGACATGTCAGGTTTTTCTGGCTCCGCCGAAAAGTATGCAACTTCATTTATAAAAACCCCTTTTCGTTGTTGTTATTGTTGTTATTTTTGTTGCCAACTGACTTTTGGCTTTTTGTAATTTATACGCGCTTAAAGGCGTCATGTCGGGCAACACCTACAAATTCTTTTTGCCTTTTGCTTTTGTTTTGTTTGGTTTTTGTTTCTGTTGAAGCGTTTTTGCATAACGTCAGCGTCTGACAAATGTGCCATAAGCAGCAGCAGCAACAACAAAAGCAAGAAGAGCATTGAAACTTTTGCGTGCGGCTTTCGGTTTTGGTTTCATTTTTGTGGCCAGCGGTTAAAAAAGTTGTGGCCAAATAAATGGCCAAATGGTTGAAAATGACAAATGACCGTCAATCATGACAGGCCAGACGAGAGCGTCCAGCTGTGGCTGTGAACGCTGCCCAACTCTTTGCACTCGGCCCGATAAGGCTAAGCTCTGTCTGCCACAGTTTCCAGTTCCCAGCTCTCAGCTCAGATGGGGAAATATAATGGATGGGAGGATGGGAAACACACCTGCCGGTCAATGACAGTCAAAGCTCATCATTGGCTTTTTCGGGGGTTGCTTTTCCGCTTGGCCTGCTCTGCTCTTCTCTGCTCTGTTCTATTCTGTTCTGTTCTGGCCATCTAAATGAGTGTTTTGTTGCAGATAAGTTGTACAGCTCATATTTCTGTGGATTGCTCATGGTTCTCTTGGTCATTAAATGTCACTTTGTGTCTCTTGCCAAGTAAAATATATGAGCAATGAGTTGAATATATGACAAATAACTTAAATTGTTCTATGCGCCAGATAACAGAAATTAATGTTGACTAAGCGAGAGTGCGTATAAAATATGCCAGCTTAAATTCCTTGCACATAAATATACTATTTCAATAATCATATATGTATATCTGAAAAGTTAAGTTTCTTGGGGAGAAACTTTGCATTCAAGTTAATAAAGACTCAGTACCAGTTTTACAACAAAACTTTTAATGCAATCTTTTTATATTCTTGATTTTAAACTTAGTACTAAAAATATTAGCTGTAGTTTAGTTCTCCCTTTTTTATTATTTTCCTACATTTGTTTTTGGGGCAAACCGTAAAAATGCTAATAGAAAATTTACGAAATTCTTGTGCAGAAAAGGCAACGTTGCGTATGCGTAATAAGCATGCCAAAGAAAAAAACACAAGTTTTGGCCCGAATAAATATCCTTTTTGGCCCAGAAAGTGAGTAAACAAAATCGTTTGGCTGCAAGAATTTACAATATTAGTTCCCAATCTGACAAAGGACCACCAAATTGCTTAGACTCACAAGAAAAATCTTATCAATTTTTTTTTGGTCGTGATATTTTTGTTGTTGTCGTTGCTTAACTGGCAAAGTTTCAGAGAGTTGTTGCCCCCCGAAGTGCCACTGTAAAATATTTTATTGAATATAATAAGCAAGGCAAACTTTTCGCCCAAAAGAAAGGAGACAAAGTTCTACTCTAGATGCAGCGAGTCGAGTTGCTCTTGTTGTTGTTGTTGTTGTTGCTGTTGCCATTTAATATGAGCGCACAAACATTTCACCCGCTGCTTTGTCCTTTCGCTTTGCTTTCACTACTGCATTTATTGCATTCGCTTTTGTGCTGCTGTGAGCAATATAATACCTGCGTGTGAAATAACGCAAAGTTTATGCAGCGCTGACAAACTTTGCGTTTAAATGAAAACTACAAAACATTTAAGTTTCGCGCAACAAGGCAACCCGAAAAAAAATTTAAATGCCAAGTCTGAGGGGATTCTTCGACCCTTGAGGCGAGGCGTTGCCGGGCACTGAAAATGAAATCTGAAATTTCAAATTTCTTTTCTTTGCCAGTCAAAGTTTACACTTTGTAGTCGCGCGCTTCTTTGATGCACACGCCGAAAAGAAAGTGTCAAATTAAATTTAAAAAGTGATTTGCCGAGCTTTTTTTTATTCCTCAACACACACTTTATGTATGTCTGTGTGTGCGTGTGTTTATTTTGTTGCCCGTCGACTGCTTTTTAAATGCTGCCAGGCATGCGACTAAATGCCAAAGTGAAAATACGCTATAATTTGCTTGAAAAGAAAGTCATTTTGTTGCCTTTGCGTAGCATTTAGACTTCCGAAATTGAATTGCCTTTGGTTTAGAGCTTGACAGCTTTAGGAGAAAGTTGTTACTTATCTGCTTTATAGAGTCGAAAGACTTTAAAGTTTGAAAGTATTCTACGCATTTTTTGAATTTCATATGGAAAAGAATTGAAAGTATTTTGCAATTATTTTATATATTCATTCAATCATAATAATTAATTAATATTAATTAAAAGCAGCGCTCTATTAAGGCAGCTGCTTGTGATTGAAGCTATTTGCCTGACCGCAAGTCAACAAATAATTTCTATGCAAATATTTTACACTAATTATTTCAAATATTTTGTATGCGCCAGCCAGCCACCGAAAAAACAAATACAAGTTTCGGGAGTGTCTGTCTATTCTGCAGAATGTCTATCAGTCCATCTGTCTGACTGTCTGTTTGTCTGCCTGCGCCCAAAATAGTTATTTGCTCAAATTAAATATATACGTTTTTCTATTTGTATAGCGCAAATATGTATGTCTGTGTCTAGTTCTGGCTCTGAGCGTGTGTTTGTGTGTGAAGCAAAATTATTTTATGGCGTTTGCGTTGGGCAAACATAACAGTCGTCGAGCAAAGGCAACTTGGGTGAGTCACTTGTCACAGTCTTCGCTGTCAGTCAGTCTACCAGTCAGGCCATGATGCCTAAAACTATGCAGAGTTTTCCTCTTCTCCTCTTGGAGTGCAATTTTCCAGCCTTTGGGCACACCTTTTGTTTGGACACAAGCGCTGAAATTGATTAAGTTTGTTGCCTGCCAATGCAAAAGGCACTCAATCAAACAGCTACCACCTGGCTGTGTACTTCACAGACAAATAAAAAATCCCTCTCTGAAAAAAAGAAGAAGAGTGTGCCATTGAAAGCACACACAAAAAGTGCCTAACCGAAATAAATGAATGAATGAATGAATGAGTGAGGCGAATCACATGGCATGGCAACGCATGGCATCGCATCGCGTTGTATTCAAATCAAGTCAAACGTAAAAACGTTGACTTAACACTCACACGCACTTGAAGGACACATACACATACACACAAGCGTATGTATTGACTGCGACAAGTGTCGTGGCAAACAGAGATTGCCGCGACTTGCTGCGCTGCCCGTGAAAATGAAAAACTGTTAACAGACTATGTGCATACCATTATCTGACTCACGAAAAAAAAAAAATGTACTTGTATATATAGTACACTCTCTGTATACCTGACTGAGTTGGAAGCGTAGCAGCTTAAGTGGTATTAAATGTGTCTGTGTGCAGCTTGAGAGAGTTGCCATAAATAGTCACAAAGCAACAAGAGAGCGAGAGTGTGTTAGTGTGTGTCGCGACTAGCAGACGCCATGAAGACTATTTAAAATAATATTATTTAATATGACTGAGCGGATGAGCACTTTAAGCCCAGTCGAGCTTAGCCAAGTGCGTGCTGAAATTTGAATAGAGAATTCTAATGAAATTAATATAGTTCTTGGAAATGAAACACAAATTAAATACTCAACTAGTTTATGCAGTTGTATGAGCATTTGGGTATACAATTTATTGACATCAAGTATTGCCATTTAAGCACTCGATTTACACGTTGCAATGTGCAACCTTTTGGCCCTGCACTGTGACTAATTTAAATGCCAGCAGTGTAGACAGTGTGACCATGACTGTCAAGACCTTTTAATTAAAAACTATTTTGCTTGCATTTTTAGGGCCTGCGGCGCTGTGGGCGTGTCACCAACTCTGCTTTCCTCCAGCTTTTATTCTCTCTCGTTTTGCTTTCTCTTGCTTTGCTTTGTAGCTTTTGCTTTTACCACAGTTTGAACGCAGAAATTTAGCATTTTAATTTAAATTTAATGTGGGCGTGGCAGCATGGCGTGCAACAGTTTCACTGCTTTGCCTTCGCCTCCTTTCTCTCTCTCTCTCTCTCTAAGTTCAATTCTCTTGCTCTGTTTTGCTCATTGCATTAAGTCAAACGTAATCCGCACATGGCCCCAGCCACAAAAGGCAACAGCCAAAGCAAAAGCACACAGAGACAAAGCAGACTAAATGTGACTTTCTCTCTATCTCTTTCTCTCTGTTTCTCTGTCTCCCTTTCTCACTATTTATTCCCCCTTACTTTCTGACTTTATCGTCGGTTTGCTTGCTGTTGGTTTTCTGGTTAGGTCTAGTCTACTCGTAGTTGATTCGGTTTGGGGTTTCGGGGGGACTTGAATCGGTTTGCTTTGACTGGTTGGTTGCCCAGCAGCTGGGCCAGCGTTTCATTAAGTTATACAATTTAACGCCCTTTGCCGGAGCTGGCCAACAAAACGTTGTCGGAGTTCTATTTACATTTGCTTTGGGTCAAATTACACAAAATTCTACGGGTGTTGCGGCGACAAAAAGCCATTGACAGCCAGCCGGCGACGTCTGCCAACGGCTTCGACGAACTCGTTCCCTCTCTTTCCTTCTCTCTATCTCTGGCTAAATAAATTTTATACAAAATGTTTACATGAGTCGCCCGTTGGTAATTCAAAACTTTACTGCACTCTTTTGTTTTAACGCCCTGGTAAATATTATTGAACTCTCTGAAGCTTCAGAAGCATTTGGCTGATGCTGTTTGACCTGCAGTTTTAAGACTTTAAAACTCTTTAATAAAGAGAGAATAGAGGAACGAACTTGATTGCAACATTTCCGCTTTGACAGTAAACTTCTTTCTTGTGGGGCTTCTCACACACACACTATGTGCTGACCCAATTAGCTGCCAACTCCCAAGTCACCTGGTCACATGGTTTTGTCTTTAACTCTCTTTCGCCCAGACTCTCTAAAATATGTCACAGACCAGAAAAGTTTTCGCACACAGACTGTTAAAATTTTCTCAGATGTTTCTGCTGCCATTATCAAATTGAATTTCGCATGCAAATTGTTTTTCGGGGTGCGCTCTAAAAAGCTTTCAAGTTTTATGACACGGAAATTGGCCTATTGCAAGTTTCGCTTCAGTTTCGTTCCAGGATATTGTCTCCTCGTACTCTGAACAAAGGGTAAGCCTAAGCATCATATCTCTGCGAAGATAGGAAGAGGAAATTATCCATTGATGCCACCAACTGCTATAGGATATCTGCCAGGCGTAGCACAATTTGTTTAGCCTACATTAAAACAGTTTCCCACGTTTTGGCAGTATTTTTTTTTTTGGGCGCTCTAATTTCAACGAACGGCTAATTATGATGTCTTTTACGTGCCAAGAAACGTTCAAGTGACTTTCCCGAGGTCCACTTCAATATTTATTTTACTGTAAACTGACAACCTAAAAAAGCAACGCGACAGACAGAGACCCCATTCAGAATTCAAGTGGGCGTGTTTTGATGACATGCTGCCTGCTTACCTTCAGCACGTAATGCGCTGGGGGATTCGCAGTCCGTATTAGCTACCCGGTAAAAACAATATTAATAACAGTGGCAGGCAAGGCAAGGCAAGGCAAGGCTAAGCAGTCAGCCTGACTGCGGGGCCATAATAATACATCAGCTGAGCCAATGCCCCCGCAAGGGTTTATGCTGCCATCGCACAGGACAGCGCAGGAGACAGTCAGACAGACAGCAGGACAGACTGGCTGACAGACATCCCCAGCAGGCAGGCAGGCAGCTAATAGTCAACGGCTTCGTTCGACTGACGAACGCTTCATTGAAAAGTTTCCAGCGTAATGGCTTTTGTTTGGCGGCATCGTAGTCGCTTCTTAAGAGGGGATTGGCATTGGGTAGAGGGCTCTGTTGCTTCACTCTCTCTCTCTCTCTCTATATAGCATTAAGTAATTGATTACATCTCAAGGGACTTTTAAGCAAGCCAAACGAACGCGAACGAGGCGAACGAACAAAATGAAACCAGCAACAGCAAAAGCAACAGCAGGAACAACAACAAAATAAAATGGCACGCCACTATAAAGCTCATAAATTTCTATATAACTTGACTGGCCTCGGCGCAATATAACGTAAATAAATTTTGCTAAATAGTACACACAAAAGCAGTAAGAGTAACAACAAAAAAAGAGGTAGACACCAGCGTCCAAAATAACCAGCGACCTTTGCCGTGTTTTTACCATAAACAATAACCATAATTTAACCCCAACCCCAACCCAAATGTGTGCGTTAATGTGGTTTGCTGGCTAGAGAAAAAGTTGTATGCTAAGTTTAGCATGAAGTTCGCCAAGATGTGGCTCTTGCTTCTGATCTGATGGTTGGGGCATTGTCTATTTGCAAACTGAATTTATGGACACAATATGCACTAGGCACAGTGGTGCGAGACTTGTGAAAGTTGGTCAAGAAACTTTCTCAATGTAATGAAAGCAATATAAGTCGATTATTTGGATAAATTAAAGTGCGTGTCTTTATTTATTAAACTAAGAAAATTTCATAAAATTTGTTTGTAATAACTTAAAGATATAATTTCTTATAGTAAAATACTGTCTAAAGTTATTCCTGAATATATATTAGAAATATATGGAACTAAATGTACTAAATATACCAGCTGAATTTGGTATATTTGTTTGCAAATATTGAGAGATGAAAACTTATTTCTTAATGTGTTCAAATTCCTATTCAAGTTTTCTTTAGAAACTTTCTCTAAGCAGTAATTTATACTTTTGTAATATTTTTTAAACAAATCAATTCTATTCGGTACATTTTTGCTAATACTTAAGAGATACAAATAATGTTTTATGTAAGATTATACTAACTAAACAGTCTCTGCACTCAGCTCTATTCGGTATATTTCCATCTTATAACATTAAGATTAACATCCCAGTCGGCTGCCCACACTCAATGCTATGCTATGTCTTCCTGCCGCTGTTTCCCTGACCGCAATTTTCACGCGCATCATTTTATTTTTTTGCGTTCTGCGTTTCACGTTTCGTTGAGGATTTTAAATTAAAAATACTGCCGTGTGCGGGTTGTGGGTCTACAAAAAACAACAACAAAATGTTATATAGTATACAAAAACAATGAAAGACAAGAAGGCAAACAACAACGCTGTTGAGGCCCCGATCCCGATCCCGATCCCAATCCCATTCCCTATTCCGACACCACAACCATAGCAGGGGCCACGCCCATTTGGGGGCAACCTGCCATTTTTATGGCGCCTAATTGCGCAGCGTTGCCTCCCCGCAGACCCGCAGAAAACATGACTCCCGCTCGGTATTCAAAAGCAGAAACCAGAAACAGAAACAGAAACATACGCGGGCCGGAGACGCGCTCTCCGGTCTCGTTCTCGTTCTCGGTCTCGGTCTCGACCCGGCCTCGGCTGTTATAATCATAAAATTGCTTTTGTGGCATACAAACCGGTTATATTGCTCCCGTGTGATAGTCCGCCAATGTTTCCCCGTTTGTCTGCTCTGCTCTTGCTCTGCTCTGCTCTCCAGCTACTTCTTCATTTCAGCACAAATGAAAAATGTTGCGGTTTATTTTCATTTGGAGTTTTTCCACTGCGGCGACGCCGCTCTAAACATAATTTGTTGCATTAATGTTGGCCACATGCATATGAAAATACACACGCACACACTCACAAACATGTATACACCCACACACACATAGTTTTTGTTTAATTTCAATGTAAATTACTTGAGCTGAGAGACGCAACTACAACAGCTACTGCTCCGGGGTTTTAGCATTAGCTTTGTGTGTGTACGTCGGCTATGTGTGTGTTTGTGTGTGTGTGTGTGTGTGTGTGCTCTGCTAATTGCTTAGAGCCCTTGAGTTAGAAATTTTGCGCATAATTAGTGGCAAATTGCATATGGCAAATGGTCGAGTGCTGTGTCCAGAACTCGCTGCCCGCATTCCACTAAAGCATGTTTGGGGAATTATGAATTATAATTGTTGCGAGGGATCTAAGCGCAAAGCTGCAAATTAAAAACGCTATGAAAATTAGTTTTAAGTTGGCAACTTGTCGAGTTATATAAATTCGTTTTCTTAACAAACCTTTTTCGATTTCAAATAATAGCTGCGCAAAACTTAACGAACCACCCTCGTTAGCTCCCCATTGGCACTTCCCCTTCCGCTTGTCACAGCGATATCTCAAACAATTTGCCTGACACACCATAAACCTACATTTAGTAAAAGTGCAAAGGATGCCATAAATACTGGCCACGAAAGGTAGTAGAAAGCCCGACAAGGTGGCGCCCAGCGACAGCAAAGGGACACATAAAAATGTGAAATAATAATGCCATTGACAAATATAAAGCCATAAATTATAAATGCGAAATACTTACTTATACACGAAATCTACTTTTCTACAAAGTAAACAAAACGTCGTCTCACCCAACGAAAATAAAAATAACCTGACAGTTTCCAGGAACAGAGAAAATGAGGAGGAGGAGAGGTTGGCGAGAAGAAGAAAATAAAAAAACTGAAAACGTAGCAGAAAACACAAACCGCAACTTGTTATAAAATTAGTAAAATTTTCTCAGCAAACATTTACATTAACTACAAGGCAAATCCCAGGCAAGCTTCGAGGCAGTCTCCGCCTTCGTCTCTTCGCCTGTGCCTGGCACTTCAAAAGACCCATAGAAGCGTAACCGAAAATTGTATATATAAAAAAATATAAAATAAATAATAATAAAACAACAAGGAATATTATGAAATGCAAGCAGCAGCAGCCTGTCCCAAAAGTATTAAGAGAGCAAAGCAATTAAAATATGAAAATGTACAACTTTCATCTTTTTGAGCTCATTGCATAAATCATTCCGACTGCCTGAGCCCACAATTTTCCAGGGGTAGTATATCGTAGAATGGCACATTCAAAATTTACTGTGACGCTTTTTACTAATCAGCATAAGTCCTTGACAGACACATACAAAGAGGGGAGAGGGGAGCGGAGAGACGAACACCCTGTTGCCAGGGAACACAGCAAATGATTTATTTCCAAATTCAACTTGTTACCTGTAGCTACTCTAATGCCACTCTGATTGCGGCAGTTGCGGAAGCTGGCAAGGAGTCGAGTCCACTTACCACTTATTCCCCTTTCCACCCAAAATGACAATATAAAACATAATTATAATCATTGCGGCGGTGGTCTCAATTGTAATTACAAGGCAAACTACGTGGCACAAATGGAAATGGAAATGGAGTATGACAAGTGTGGCAGTAGGTGGAGGGAGAGAAGGAGGAGTTTCATCATTTTGGTAATGCCCGCGAGGCAACTCAAAAGCGTGTTTAAAATTTACATACAGCAACGCCCACAGAGACATGCGAGTACCACGGGAAAAGAGGGAAGGGGAGGAAAGGAAAATTGTGTGAATGCGAATATAGACATTTGCCGTGTCGTCTTCAATTAAAACTTTGTACAAATTGCTAGAGTGCCTTGGTTAATTGCCAGAGCAACAGCAGAACTTTTCTACCGGGTTCATGTCTTGGCTAAAGTCTTGGCTGAAGAGCAAACAAAGCATTTTAAATTTGCAAGCAATAAAATACATTTTTTTTTACAATATATTTATATTTCAGTAAGTGTTCTATACTTTAAAAAAATGCTACAGAGCGAAGCATTTAAATGTTGCAATCAATAAATTACATATTTTTTAAACATTAATTTTAAAATGTGTAAATTTATTTTGGTAATTTTTCTGTACTTGATAAAAATTCCATTTGATTTAATTTTTGCATATTTTGCGCACACACAGATTTATTCCGCTTTGTGATTTTGTTGTAAGTTGATAACTTACAGCATGTCACTAACTAACAAAATACTAAAAATAACAACAACAACAAGAACAGCAAAGCAGAGATGCGGCAGGGAAAAATAAAAATGTCTGGTGCCTGGTAGATTGAACTATACAAATAAACGGAACCAAATAAATATACAGTCTATAGTGCGGGGATGGTGGGGGTTGAATATAGCCAGCGAGCTGTGCGTATATAAACACAAGTATAACCAATCAAAAATCCAATTAAAATTGAGGAAAATTCGATTTGCATGTAAAATATGGCATAAAAAAAACACCGAACAAGAGTTGAGGGAGAAAACGATATGAAGCGACACAGCAGAGGTGGAGACGGAAGCAGAGGCAAAGGCAGAAGCAGAGAATGAGAGAAAGGAAAGCGAGGAAAACATAAAAAATATTTGCTATATGTGAAATTGAAAAGCCTGCACAAAAAAAGGGCAGCCTGACTGACGAGCGAGAACTCAGCATTGGATTGATATCCCAACAGCCAAAACAGAAATCCCCAAATACACACAAAAAAAAAGTGAAATAAAAATGTGAAACAACAACGTGAAAATAAATAATAAAATAAAACAAATTTTGTTACCTATAAACGTGCGGCATTTACACACAGCAAATATTATTACTTTTTTTTTATTTTTAGTATGTGTGTGAGGGTGTGAGAGTGTGTGAGTGTGGTTGACTGTGTGGCAACAGAAGGAGCCACACGTTGCGTAAATACAAACAACGCTAAAAGTGTGAAATTCCTCCAAGAGGCAACACACGTAATCAATTGTAGCTGAGCAAACTGAAATAATTACAAATTAAAAAAGTTTAACTAAATATGCTCAAGGTCTTTGCAATCAGCGCTTTAGAAATAAGTTTATGTTTATTTAAATTATATTGAACTGTTATAAATAAATAACTTAATATATATTATTTTTTCTTTTCTCTTTTTAGGTAAGTGTCTTCTTGACAAATTTACATTTCTCCCCTAGAAAACTAAGCTCACAGTAAGTTTTGTTATGTATTTACTAACTTTGGTTAACATTGGTAAATAATTGCAAATACTATATATAAAATCGTATATGTGAAGCAGAATAATACTTTGGGTTAAAATTCCTGATATGAAATCAGTTTGATTGGGTATCTTTAAATGCTGATTCTGTTGGAATTTTGAAAAGTTAATTCATGCACTTATATAAACATTTGCATGAATAAATCATACAAAGCACACAGCATAGTTTCCGCTTTAAATTTATATCGATTTTATTATCCGATAGTTATGAAATTTGTGGGATACAAAGATTATAATGAAATATAAAAATTTTTTGTCTAATCGTTGTTAGAGAGAGTGAAAATACTTGTCATATACATTCCTCTCTATAGAGTATAGAAATCCAATTAAATTGTCAAATTATAATGCACATTTTTGCTCATAGAGGGCGCCACCAAACAACAAAGACGACTGTTGATTTAATTAGTTTATTATTCGCTTATTGTCACATTGTGTGCGTTCACAAATATTCAAATTATGATTGTTTATTTGTCGTTAATAATTCGCAACGCGACTTTTAACGCAACTGCAAATTTAATTGTATACTTTTGTATACACAAATGCCATAAAAAGCTGCACATGTGTGCGCGAGTGTGTGTGTTGGAGAGTGTTAATTAATTTTGCGCTTGAAACGATGTCAGTTGCATGCAATTGACTGCAGGCTCTCGCTGTGTGCTGTCGCACACTTTTAATTAGACTTCAATTTCCAATTATATAAGCTTTTACATTAATTAAATTTCCATTTTTATTTCTGCCACGCCCCACCTTCCGCCCATTACGTTCACGTTACGTCCACGTTCCATTCCATTCTATCATGATCCGCCAAAGGCAATGCCATGTAATTTGTACTGAATTAATTAGAAATGCCGACTTGGCAGTCTTCTTCTGCTTCTTCTACTTTTCTGCCATATCAAATTAAATAAACTCTGGCACGCAAAATCAAATCAGAAGACAGCAGCAAGGGGGAGAGTAGGGAAGAACTGGCTGGGAAGAAAATAACTCAAGGTAAATAAATAATTGAATTCATTAGGCAAATGAAAAATGCTGTCAATGCGCAAGCACACGGAAAAGGCCAAAGCCAAAGCCAAAGCCAAAGCTGAAGCCGAAACCGAAGCCAATGAGTTGTGTTCTTCAGCCGGGGCCGAAAACATATTGACCCAAATCTGTGCTAACAATGCCTGACAGTCTGTCAATGTCCATGTATCTGTCTCTTCCGCTTCCTCCCGCCTTCGCCTCTTCCTCTAGACTGAGGAAAGGATAACGGCCCGCCTGCCAAGCTGTTAAAAACGTAAACACAAATAAAATACAATGTTTACCCTTGGAGCACATTCGGAAGTGTCCCGTGTTCTCGTCCTTCTTTCGTCACGCCCTTCTCGAGTTTTGCTGCGCTTTTAGCGCTGTGCTCATTAGTGACCAAAATCGAAGAACTACGAACAATAACAATAACAACAACAAAGCTTAATCAAAAACAGAGAAAACGAAGAGACGCTGTCAAAAAAAAAAAAGGAAAAGAGGAGGGAAAAAAAGAGAAAAACTAACAACAATGGCGTCGACAGCGTCGAGCGGAAGGAGAAGCAAACAATGCGACAAAAATAATACTCGTATGTGCCGAGTGACGAGAACAGGAACTGAGCGAATAACAACAACAATAATAATAATGAAGCATACACACACACACATAGCTATGCTGTGGTGGCGTTAAAGGTGTGCTGTGGTTTTCCATGTAGAGCATTGTCTGTGTTTCTAGATTTTTGTTAGCTTTCTGTGGCGTCATGTTAACAAAAGCATCGAAATGGTTAGGTGAAGGGCTGGTGAAGGGGGGAGACAGAGTTTACCTGTTCGACTGGCACTTTAAGTGCGTTACGTGTGCCAAGTTTTGGGCGAGTAACCAACAAGGTTTTTCGCTTTAATAAACACTGACATATATTGAACAGTGGTGAAGCATTTTCCGAGATAATGATTGAAGTGATTAGTCAAGGATACGTTAGAGAAGTTAGGTAACAAAATGAGTATTTAATATTTGTAGTTATCAAAGTAATAAAACTAAAAAATAAGTAGAAAATTATATATTGTATCTAAGTGATCAGGGATTTATTCGTTCAATACAAAATTAGTAGACTAATAACACAGATAGTTAATTCAAATATAAACCAAGCTATTTGATACAATCAAACGATTTTTAGTCTTTAATGGCCCGCTGTCTCAGATGCCTTATAAAGATATGAAATATTTAAAGATTTGTTACCTATTTGTTGTATAATGTCTCGAAGTATTGACTCAACACAATTAGAAAATTAATTAAATTTCAAATCTTTTCTATTTAAAATATCGTTATAATATCAGAGCTTATTAAATGAAGAGATATGTAAATCATTTTAAACTTAATTCCAAGTATTTGTTTTCTTAAATTCTTCAAGCCGTTTTCTCTTCGAAAACATACAACACAATTTGCCATAGCTTAATTTGCAGCTGCCTTTTGTAAATTGCATTACAAAACTCGCATGTCTGCTGCCTGTTTTGCTCAAATTACCTAAACAAAACTCGGCAAGGGACTTGAGAAAAAGAAAATGGTTGCATTGCTGCACAGACGACTACACGCTTAATTATGCAACAAATTAGGCTCAAGACGATGAAGATGACGATGACGACGACGTGGAGCTAAGGAGTCGACAACGACAACGCGTCGTCGTCTGGCTTCAGTATATGATGAAACGAATTTATGCATTATGCATGAAAATATGCGAGGTCGCAGTTGCAGGCTCAGAACACTCTGTGTCTTTAGCTTTTAGCTCTCAACATTTAGCTGCAACAGCAGCACGCTCCATTACACGCCAAGACGATGATGACGACAAACTTGCCACAAACACACACACATGCTTAGTTGCTGTGGAACAGGCCCAAGTTTATTATGAAATCCCGAAACTTAAATGCATGTGCCCCCAAGTGCAGAGAGTGCACTGAGAGTGCCACACACACACACACACACACACACTGAGAGTGAGTTATTAACACGCTTTGCCACATTTGCTGCCGAGCTAATGTGGCTTTGGTTTAGTGGCTGCCATGTGGCAGAGTCGAGAGTGGAAATGGCGCCAGGTGGCGTGTGGCAGGAGGCAGGATGAGATTCGAGGCATTCTATGTTCTATGTTCTGTGCCTGTCATTATGCTAAACTAAACGCAGCCAGTGCTAGAATTTGCACCCGAACAGTCAGTAAGCCTCTGTCTACTCTACTCTCTCTAGCTCTCTCTCTCTCACTCTTTCTCTCTGGCTCGCGTGCCCTCTCGTTCTCGCTCTCTGACCGTGCACGTGCTTTGCAGGTAACATTTCCGTTGCAGCTTCCGCTGTGAGCGCTTTATAATTATTTCGCCTGGCGGGCCTTCGTGCTTGGCATATGCTGCCTGTTGCCAGGATTGTCAGAACGTGTACGTGTTGCATGTGGACAACCGAAAAGGGGCGGGGGAGGAGCACTTGCCACAGAGCAAGTCAGCAATATAGACAGAGTGAGAGAAGCGTAGAACGTGCAGCGAGACGACGAGAGTTATAAGCTTCATTAAGCATATGTACAGCACGTTGTAAGCTGAGTGTGTATATATATGTGTGTGTGTGTGTGTGTGTTGCATTAAGCATATTTAGCATAAGGATTTGTCATTTACGCTAAAGCGCACACAGAGAGAGGCAGAAGAAGAGAGAGCGAGCAGAAGATAGAGAGATAATTAAATGATGCTTGGCGAGTCAACTGAGTTAATGAAATTTTTAAACGCTTCGGGGCCAAAAATTTTCAGCTCCATTTAAGGCAGTTTTTGGTTAATGAGCTGAGTTTTTGAAAGCCATATATAGAGTGCATAAAACGTGTAGTTTCGACATGGCTTAATAAGTGCTACTCAGAGATATTTTGAAGCTAATTTATATAGCATAATTCGCTATTTACATATATTGAACAAATAGTTAATTTAAAATTGAGACAGCATCATCTACTATATAAAAAAATGTATATATTTAAAGCACTAAAATGGGATCTACGTATAATTAATTTATGTTGTTATATATTGAACCACAATGTATCCCATGTGTTCTATATAAAATCGATAGAAATAACTTCAAATTTGTTTTAAATTACAAAAGCTAATAACACGTTTCTTTTCCTTCATTTTTCTCGATTCTATCTCTCTTAATATCACTTGTTTTTTCTTTGCCTTTCTCTTTGTCTTTTATTCATTCATTTACGCTATCAATTACTCAACTCCAATCGCATGTGAGGCTTAACAAAACTCTTGAAAAATGCCTGCACAACTTTTGATGTGTTAACTCTCTCTTCTCTGCCCTATCTCTATCTCTGTTACGCATTGTCTCTATTGCTTAGACTTGAACTCTTATCAATTTACGTTGGCTTTACGTTCCTGACTTTAAAGCTGCAGACTTGCTTTGGCACCCAATTGTCTGACATTTCTATTAAAAGCCATCGCCTCACGATGGGCGCCTCAAATTGCTTTGACCTTTGCACAACAGCTGCGACTCTCCATTACACTCCCTCCATACTCCACCCTGTGTACAGACTGCACCCCTGTACGCACACACCAGCACATAACTCTTATGAAGAAGCGAGAAACGAATGAAACGAGAAGCAAAGAAAAAAAAAGAAACACAAATTTTACACACGAACATTAAGTCACGTTTTCGCACCATTAACCCATAAAGAACGAGCTCAGCCATGGAGTGAGAGTGTGAGACAGAGAGAAAATGCGAAAGAAAGTGCGAAAGAGTGCGAGCATATGAGTAAAAGATTTACAAATATTGAACTTTTTGCTGGTTTCCCGCTTCTGGTTTTGCTCTTAGCTTTGAGCTTTCAAGTCGTAAAGCAGTCACGAGCATATTTTATAGATTTTAATATGCGCGCTACATAACAGCCTCCATCTCCACGTCCTCCTCCTCAATTTCCCCCGCCTGCTCACTTATGCGCTGTGCTAGGGCTGCCTTTTTAAATTCACGCCAAAAAGTAGGCAATGCTTTTTGTCGCTGCCTCAGCTTCAGCCTCTCCGTCTTCTGCCTGTGCTTTGCAGCCGCTCACCCTTGTCAGAAAGGTCTCTGCATTTCGTTTAGTGACTTTTTTGTAGCCCTGTGACAATGTGTCAACGTGTTTCACAGTGTGCGTGAGTCGGCGTATGTGTGTGTGTGTGTGTGTGTGTAAAAAAAACCCCACTTGATAAGGGTTTATCAATGCGACACAGTAACTTAGTGATTTACTCGTGTGTGCGTTGAATTTTCTGTGTTTTTTTTTAATTTTGAAAATTGAAAAAGTGACTTTTGCTTTCTTGACTCCATTTACAATGGCACAACGGCGTGTGACAAGCAGCAGACAGTGACAAGGGGGTGGCAGAAGCTGAGCCAAGGCTCTCTCTCTCTCTTTCTATGTGTGCGTAGGCCTTGACTCGCTTTTCAAAATACACATATATTGAAATATTTATTAAAGTGAAATTGAGTTTCGTAAAACATTGCAAAATGATGATGTGCTTAGCGCCTTCAGTTCCCGGAAATCTCTGTTTGACTACGTGAGCTGCAAACGAAAGACTTTCCCCTTTCTCATGGGTGCAAGTGCATTTGCAGAATTTTAATTAAATTGCTGGAGTTATCTGAATTAAATATTTATTAAAACATAAGTAAAGTAATACAATTCAAAACTGTTAAATATTTAAGAAAAAAAGTAATATAATCAACAAATAACTATTGACAATGTAATCCAAAGAAATTATTTTAAATTTTTCTTCTAGGGAACTCTTTTGCCTTTAACCTCTTTCAGTGCTTTTTTGTGGTTCAGTTCAATTGCCAAAACCATCCAAAAATTGACTCATACAGCAATCATAATAAGTACATATTTTTACACGTCTTCTTCCAATACTCGTTCTCTCTCTTTAATTCTATCTCTCTCGCTTGGCTGTTTACCACAGAAATGTGGGTGTGCCAAAAAATCGCTTTTCATCTTATGAAATGATTTCTGGTTTTCAAGAATTTCTGAGCCCAAGCCGCTTCCCAGTTACTGTTTAAAATAAATAACAACATTGCACATATTCGCACACATCTCTCCAACAGAGAGGCGGCCATGCACACAGGTGTATGCAAGGCAAATAAATTGGTTTCGTAACCGCAAATGCCACAAAACCAGCAGAGACAGAATCGACTCGGAATCGAAAGGGAAACGAGAGTCAGCAGAGTCAGAGCCAGAGTCAGAGTCACGGGCAGGCACTCACCATCAATTCAATTCAATCAGACATCAAGCATACACTATGAGTATAAAATTTTCACTCGCAACACAAGAATTATACAATCAATGGCAATGGGATGGCAGCCAGAGCACCGAGCTGCACACCCAACTATACTTCACTCACTCACCTTCCCCTCTCCACCTTCTCGCGTTGTGTCTTTGCACATTCAAAAAGGAAATAAAATGCGGCAGGCACGTTGCAACACTATTACTTATTTGGCATAGCAGACGTCGACGTCGACGGCGTCTGACTGAAATGAACTACGTTTGTTTGTGATTGTGTGCGGCCTCAGGTGTGCAGCGAGAAAGAGATAGCAAGCGTGTGGTAAGTGGCAGCGGTGGCACGCGGGGAAGAGCTCTAAAATGCAATAATCTTTCGGCGCCGACGTCGTCAGCGTTTAAACGTGACTTTTAAGCATGATGTTGTAATATTTTAACCTGACTAAGAATGGTTGTGCCAAGCATTCAGTACTTTTTAGCTGGAAGGTGGTCAGATGAGTGAAGCCAAGAGAAAGAGAGAGAGAGTAAGGGGAAAGTGAATGAGAAAGGCAGGCCAGAGAAACTGGCAGCAGCACGGAGAACTGAGAACTGTTTCCATTGTTGTGTGTGTCTGAAAATTGTTACAAATGCCCCCAGCGTGCATTTTATGGCCACTGCGATAAATAAAATGTTGCAACACACACATCGTATGCCAACGAACAAAAAAAATATATATGTGCAAATAATATAGGAGTCCTTTGGCTGCAGAAAGGTAGAGCTAGTCCTTAGTCCAAGAACTGGTCTCCGCACCGCGTTGCCAGACAAACAATAACATAAATTTTGTTAGCTATATATTTTGTGGGTGCACGATATATACGAGTATGTGTGCCAAGTAATTGTGCAATATGTTTTAGATGCTAGGCAGCTTTCACAACTACTTAGCTCATACTTGGCATCCCCAAGTGGTAGGAGAGAACAATGCTTGACCGCAAAGTCGAAGATGTTCCTGTGGCCAGCTGCTCAAGATTTTTGGTATTGTTCGTAGCATTTGAGAAGAGAGTTTCTAATAAGGTTATAAAAAAGAAGTTGGACAGCTAACATATTGGATTTGTTTTTAAACCAATTAATTTGGCAATATTTAAATAGTAAATTCCTTGTTAATGTTATATGTAGGTAATTGACACCAAAGTTTTATCGCAAACAATAAATATTTTAATTTCATAAGAATTGAAAAATGATTAAAGACTTTGCCATAAATGATAAGTTTTAATTTCAGATGAATTAAATATCCAAATTCATTCAATGTTTCTTTATTCTAGAAATTGGCAATACATTGAGTTTCATTGACTTCCTCTTTAAAATTGCAATCCCTTCATTGCCTTCGATTCTTTCCCTAAAAACCTTAGTCCAAAATCAATGCTTCCTATTTTTTGGTATTTGTCCATAATTTTGCTAAATGTTTTGCCTACTTTGCTGGCTTTTACAATTACTGCAGTGCATTGAACAACTCTTCTTCCAACTTCTTCTTGTTGCCACTTGTTTCTCTTCTATGTTATTTCCGTTTTGTTCTCTTCTATGCGTAATTGTAATTGCGAAAAGCCTGCAGCTCATTCACTTGACTCCTCCGTTCCTCCACAACCGCACAATTGGTATCTAGTCTGCACAGTCTCTCAGGAAGAGCTGTTGGCCCCAGCTTAGAGAAGTTTGCTGCTAAGCCAACATAAGACCCGCAAGCGTTTCTCATAGAGAGAAATAACAGAAAAGTAGAGCCAAAAACAAGAGCAAGGCAACAAACTAGACAACTTGTTAGTGTAGTTGTCGGCTGTGCATTGTTGTTGTTGCTGTTACTTGTGTTACTCTGTTGTTATCGTTGTGGTGTTTGTCTTAGTTAAATTCCAAAAAGCGTAACGGGTAAACGAGCAGAGTATAGAACAGAGAGAAGCAGAGCAGAGCGGAGCGGAGCGACATCAACTGTGGCTGCATTGAGTGCGGCTTAAGTGTTCATCGACTCAACCACACCAATACACAAAAGCCTCCACTCCCTCCCCCTTTCCTCCGCCCTCGCCCCAATCGACCGCACCCTGAAGGCTGTCAATAGTCTGCAGCTGAAGCTGAGGCAAAAGACAGAGACAGAGACAGAGACTGAGACTGAGAGGCATGTGCTGCAAGTTCAATTAATTGCGCGCAACGAGCAAACAAAATAAACAACAACAGCAACGCAGCAACAACCACAAAAATTAAATTAAAGTAGAGCATTGGCTTCGCTTCAAGCGAAACACCCTTCTACATCAAATGACACTAGCTAGAATTTTGAAATTAAGTAGTTTAGGAAATATATTTTAAACATATCTACAAATAAATAAAAGTTTAATAGTTTCAAATTATATTTTAAATACATCTACATCTACTGGATAAGATATTCTTTTGACACAAATAATTTTCCCTTACATATTACAACATATTTCAAATATGTTTTCCTTGTTAATAAATTCTGCCTTAATTTATCAACGCTAAATTCTTTATAGATTTGTGATAACTGCTGTTTTAATCCATCGCTATTAAGCTAGTTTTAAGCTAGTGTCATTGCGCCTTAAACCATTGCGTCTTACACCACTCGTTCGTTCGTTCTCTACACACACAATTTACTCCCCCTTTCAACCCCTTTTGGTGTGTGTGTGCGTGTAAATGAATGATGTGCATTGAGAGCGCTAAAACACTTTTGTTTACTTCAAAGTGTGAGTGTATGTGTGGACTAGACGAAGACGTATGGTTATTGTGATGACTGTTGTTTTTGCCTCCCTTTCCTGGAAAATTGATAAATATTGCACAGCAGACGCACACACACACACTCACTCACAACAACACTCACATACTAATGCACACATGGCAGAACACATATAAAATATAATTTAATTAAAATGTTTTATGTAAGACATGTTTATTGAAGCATTTTCTCAACTTGCCTCGCAATTTGATTGACGTCTGACTTGAGGTTGTGTTGTGCAGTTTGTGTTGTTGTTCATCGGTTCATTTGTTTGTTTGTGGCATTTGCTGTCAAGGTGTTGAGGTGTTATACTCAACTCCCCCAACAACAAAACAAAACATCGAACTTTGAACATGACGATGAATGACGAACTTTTGCATTGATTTGCAAGTAGTTTGAGTTATTTGTTTAGCCAGGCAATATATTTTCAATTAGTTATGGGATTTATATCACAGTCAGTATGAAGAAGTGGAAGAAGCGGTTTGCCGGACTTTAATTCTAATTATTGTGCGGATTAAATCTTAAATGAAAACTGCAAAATGCAAAATGCAAAATGCAATAAATAATCATATTGTTTTCTTACTGTACATAGCTTAAGGATTACAATTAGTTAGACTTACACTTAGCCAATAAGTAGTTAAACATACATATATTTACAATTTTATAGTACATTTATTATATGCCGTGTGTTGTTGTCGTATATATCTATTTCTTTTAATATTTCGTGCGTACTCTGCATACTCTCTATATATCTCCCATCTATTCAAAACTTTCGATGCTTCTAAAGATCATCTTCTGTCTGTTCGAAAAAAACTCCCTCTAACTAAATGTGAACATTACGTTACATTTTAATTAACACCAAAGTCAAGTAAATCTGTTACGTTTTGTGTTTTGATTTTTCCTTTTTTATTTAACTATTATAATAAAATTTTTATATCTCAGTGTTGTTGTTTCCTTGATGTTGTTCGTAAACAAAAATATATACATATTGAAAAAAAAAACGAAATGAACGATATTTATTAGCAAAACAATGCAAAATTTATGCTCAATGTTGTGCTCTCTATTTACCCCAATTAAAAATGAAAATTAAATGCAATTTGTTATTGTTATGACACGTAAACATTTTAAGTTGTTTGGTAATTTTCGATTGCGTTTGCGTTACTCAATATTTCCGTAGTGCAAACAAAACGAAACTCTTAAACATTAAATTAAAAATAAGCAACAACATTTACATCCACCCACAAAAAAATTGAAACCAAACCAACAACAACAGAGATTATAAAAATTTTATTTATTCCTTCTTTTCTCTTTCTTTTTTCTCTCTTTTTTCGCAAACGCCTAAAATCAAATAACACGAAAATAATGAAAACAAAAATCAAAACCAAACAAACTTGCAACACAAACCGTAAATTATAACGAACAATTTTAGCACACGGAATCGCAAGTGACAGCGAATTGGCGGCATTGAACTAATAAAACCGATGCTGAGATACTCTACTATAAATGGATACTCTCGATGACATCACTTGGAATGTGCCATCAATAAACCAGAAATATACAAATAATTAAAATTGTGAATCTCTCAAGTTCCATAAAGAACACACATTTTTATTCAAATAGTTGTAGAGTAAATAGTACGCATACGCCTCGTAGTGCAAAGTTTCATTGAGTCGTGCCTAACTGTAGTCAGAGCTTTCCTGCTAGCTTTACACAAACATTAACCTGATTCCAAAGAATTTAAGACTACAAATCTACAGGGATATCAATTATGCCAGACCATTTAACAAACTTAATAAACGACTTCTAAATCGCATAATAAATCCAAAAGCAAACTTAATCACATTCCAACAAAGCATTCCCCATGTGTTAAGCTTCGAATAAGCATACAACAGAGTGCGGTATACAAAAGTTTCTAAACGTAAGCATACCTCAATTTTAAATTAAATAAATGTAGTACTGTGTGTTTGCGTGTTGTGTGTGAAATTAAATGAGAGAAATAATAAGGAATAGGAATAGAAGTTTTTTCGTTGTTACTTGTTGTAGCTCATTTCATTTTTTACTACATTCATTACTCGACGTTTATTTGTTTACATTTGTTTAAAGATATATATCCTGGGATTTGGAAGAGTGTAAAAAGTTTTCTCTCTTGTCAAGTTAAGTAGCCATAGCAGAAAATGCTCATAACAGTTCTGCGGCCATTTTCATTGCTGCAGAATTTATGCGCTCGTCTATTGCCTATTACAAGCAATCTTCAGCATCATCCCAAAGTCCATTTGATGTGCAGCAACTCCCATCTCATCGCCAAAGGCGGTCAAAGAGCGCACATAACATTCGTCGAGTTATAAAAAAATGCCGGTCATATAATTATAAAGCATACGGAATATGCGGCACCCGTCGCGCGTTTTGAGTGAGTCCTGCGAGTCCTTCTGTCTAGCTCATAAACTTTAAATTCCACTTTATCGTGAGAGATACGCGTTCCCCTTATTATATATATAAATATATATATACATATATATATGTGCGTCAAACATATATACATATATGTATAATATAAAATACAACGAGGAAATCTGCGCACATAAAGCGACAGCCACAAAGGATCCCCATCGAAAAGTGATGCGATGGGTTGACATTCCTTTTGCACTGCTTTCGCCGTTCTCTTTCTCGTTTTCTTCTCTTCATCTTTTCATTCTTTTTTTTAACATTTTCCGTGGACAGACATTGGACAGTTTTATGCGTTTGAAATGAAAATGCTATGTGCCATTAACATTATCCCTGACGCGTCACTACTTAAAATAAAAATTTCTATATTTTTTATAGAACATTGGAATATGTGCTGAGAGGGGGAAGAAGGGGGAGAGCGTTGCACGGCGAAAGATGCGAGCACCTTTTGGTCGTCGGTCTTTGCTTTTATAGCCAATTTCTGGTTACCCACAGTGCAACCAATTTCATGTCAAGCTGCAGCGCAAAATGATAATCCTGGGGTCATAAAAAAAATTTTACTTTATATTGACTTTTAGTGTGATAGTCAACGCCGGCTGCTGCAGAGGCTGCGACTGCCACTTGGCACTTGGTCTGTGGCTGTGGCTGTGGCTGGCAAAAGACAACGCCAAGGTGCACATGAAATGTTAATGGCATGTCAAGATTGCCTTCTCCATTTGCCATCGTCATGGCATCCGCCCACACTTCACACTGCAGCCAGCTGCATATATTTATTGCCAGAAATAAAGCTGCTCTGACTCGACAGTTTCTCGTATGTTTGAATATGAATTTTAATTTAAATATAATATATGCAAAGAAATTTCTCAGCTCAGCTTAAAGAGTATCTCACGAAATCCAAGCAGTCACTTTTGTTAATTGCAAAACCCTTTTTTATTATGCTTGGAAATACCTTAAAGTGGCTCTCAGAATTTTTGAAGTTATTGTAAAGAAAAAAGGAGAGAAATTCATGAGCAAAGTAAAGTTGCTTTCTTGGCCTTTAACCCCTTTTTCTTCCATTTCGGGGGAAAGTCTCAGTGGATTCCTTTTCAATTTTCATTTGCTTGGCGCTCACAAAGCCAAAGTCACACAAAAGTTGATCCTTTTCAATATTAATTAACACTTCAATACCACAGTGAAGACAAACTTTTAGCTAGCGCGAGCATTTCTGGGGTCTCTGCTCTGTTCTGGCGTTGACTTTTCTACAATTTCCGTTGTGCTCGGCAAACACAGCACAGAAACTTTTTTGGCTTTGCCATGCAAAATGCCTAAAAATGCGTCCATTGAAATGTGCTTTGTGTCTGTGTCTGATGCTGCCACGCTGTAAATACTAATTCACGCTGACACTAATTAACAATTAGGCGCATTTTAGCGCCGTTTTTCGGTATGCCAATGCCAAAAACTCGACGAGAGAGTAGAACTTTTCAACTACTTACAACGCTAATAACTAATTTACTTCTGAATTCAGAAGGCTGTGGTCCTTCGCAGGATATGCCAGTCCCTCTTCTCACTGTTACATGTCATTTGCAAACTGACTGTCGCTGTCATTGTCTGTCCCCAGCCTATGCTCAACTTTAGCGCTTATTACTCTAAATTTCAAACTGACAAATAAACTGTGCGCTTTAAGACCCAAAAGACCCCCAAAGGATTCCACGGCATCATAACAACAAAGCGCAAAATGAGACACGAAACACACTCACACACAGACAGACACAGCTTCCATCTCCATTCTCATTTCCGGCAACCCCACTTGCACTTGGTGTCAACGTCTTGGGCGACGCTGACTTATCTCTAGTCATATATAAACGTCAGTAAGCCTGAAGCAGGAGCAGGAGCAGGAGCGTCGTCCTGTCGCTTGGCAGACTTTTGACAATTGCCACACAATTGTCTGGCGACGTTGCTCCGGCATTTCACCCACCAACTGTTTGCCCCGTTGTGGGAGTCATAAAGGAAAAATTTAGCTTATTTGCTGTATAAATACTGACACCTCGACGAAGGATGTCAGTGCCTCGGTCTTTGGCTGCCATGCTATAAAAATACAGTTGCCTGCAGCAAACTAAACAATAGACTATTGATAGACGTCTGTGTTATAATCGAGAATTGCTCTCGAACATAAGTTGAATATCATGCCAAATGTTGCACAATTGAGGCGTTAAATCTGCTTATTTAAATTAAGAGCGCAGTTTATGAAAATTTATTGAATGCAACTAGTAAATCTCACACTTGAAACATTTAAAATTAGCCGTATTGCCTGTCAAATGAATGTCAAGCCAGAGAGAGAGTGAGAGAGAAAATGTGTGACGCGAATCACTAATTACATATTAATTAGTACGCTTTTAGTTCTGAATGGCATTTAATCATCAATCATAGAGCACACACGAATAAGTACTCGCAAAACTCGTAAAGCAGAGAGTGTGAGGGCGAAAGGCAAAACTGTCAGTTCAGGCGAAAGAGATATTCAAATTTCATGTTTCTAATTAAATTTGCATTAGTCGGAAAAGAAACAACAACAACAACAACGAGCAGGAGAATAAAATGCCTGGCTTTTGCCCATTTCCCTCATTTCACTCCCATTTCCTGCCTAAGTAATTACAATTTCAATAATTTATAGCAAAACAAACATGAAGAGATGTATACGAAATGCAGTCGAGTTAAAGAGACAGTTGCAGATAGCACTTACATCATCATCATCAACTCAGATACATTTACAACTCTGTTTGTATTTCGGGTGTGTGTGTGTGTGTGTGTGTCGAGTACTCATCGTCGTATTTCAATCAATTTTTGCCAAACAAATGTTATTCGAGACGTTGCCCAAAACTCAATTTGTAATTAGAAGAGCAAAGCAAAAGCTTTGCCCACAAAATAATTAATAACTTAAATATATTTACATAGCATTTTAAGCTATGCCAAATTTATGGCAGCCGTCCATCATAATCTGATTAAGAGTTTTCAAATATGAATTGGTCGCATTTAGCATTAGATCTCTCTCTGATTACTTACTTATGTACTCAGACAAGAGTTCAGCATCTATGTTTTTACTCTTGTGCTAAGCTGTGAAAATTAATGGAGTATTTATTTGTTTGCTTAATGATTTATTAGCTGCAATTTTGCAGAGTAAGTCGTCGAGCAATTTAAAGATGCAAGACTTGTAAATAGTTACAGCAAAAACTATAAATAAATTTCACTATAGAATTCCAGTTCACAAATTAGTAGCTTCATTCCCTAAGCCCTAAATTAACGAGAGAGTTTTCTCAAATCCCCAAACTCTATAGCCACCTATGCAAATAACACTGTCTGGACTCGCTAGTCTGGCAAAGGAACTAATCCTCAGACGCTCATTAGCAACCATTAAATGTCAATTTACATGTCAATTGGCAAAAGTGGCCAGCCAAAAGCCAGCTGTAAAAATAAGCTCAAAAAACCAAAGAGAGGAGCAGCACATGAGTTTTGAGCTTTGTCAGCGACTTTGTTTTGTTATTTTACCAGCGAGGTTTTTTTTGGCTCTCTTTGCTCTTCCTTGTTAACCATTTCTTGTATAATTTATAGACGCGACATTGCTGCACTGGCTTTTTCACCTTTGGCTAACATTTAAAATACAATTACTTGTCTAGGGGCCACATTTCGAGCTGACTGCGCTTGAGGGTTAGTCCCAAAGATAAGCAAAAGCATAACATGCAACAATTAGTGGTGCCACCACGTTGTCCTGGGCTCAGCTCTCAGCTGCCATGTTGCCTGACAGACAAAAGTTGCCATGTGGTTAACTAATTTAATTTGGTTTTCTTTTTTTGCTATTTACTTTCCTTTTTTCTTTTTGGCTGCTGCTGCTTCTCGAGCATGAGCATCAAAGACAACGACAACGACAACGACACGTTAATGACTTCTTTTGGCTTGGCAACAGCCGAGGCATAAAATAAAATCTAAAAACCAGCCAGGACACACACACATGGAGCGACCAAGTCCTGCCACATGGGCGACACTCAAAAGAGCCACTTAACTTGTCTATATGAGCCTAATGGCCTCTAATATTATTTTCACTGCTTTTGCTTTTGCTTTGGCCGTGGCTGGGGCCAAAGCTAAAAAGGAATCACTGGAAAATTGTGTGCATTTTATGCCGTGTGCAAGCAACATCGTCATTGTCCTACGGCCAACAGCCAGCCAGCTAGCTAGCTGGCTAGCACACACCTGTGCCTTGGTAATTGTAGAAAATTGCTGCAACGGCGGCTAAACATTGTGCAAATCCTTTTTTTTTTTGCTCTCTCTCTTTTTGCTGCTTGTTTCTAGTCGACCGTGTCCTTTTCTTCTCCCTGCCTTTTGGTCGTTTTTTTTTTTCTATACATTGTCTGCCTTTTGGCGCCGCAACTGTTAACAGCCAGTTGAACTATGCCATTTCATATGTATCGTACAATGGCGAAATGCCGCAAGGCATACTGCACTATTTTGTGCTTCACCTTTGGTCCTTGTTACCTTTTGGGTGTGCACCACGTGCTTTACATTTTTATTAAGCTCGTGCTCTCTGTGTGCAACCCTTTTGCCCCGTTGTCTTTTTTTTTCTTTGGTGTTGTTTAGCATGCCAGTGGCGTTGTTTGGCTTATTGCACGTGCTTAGCCTCCGTTGGGTTGAGTCGAGTCGAGTTAAGTTGAGTTGGGCCCAAATGCCATTAGGCTTACACACACACACACACGCACACCATCACACTCTTGCCCCGGCAAGACAATTGCCTGCAGGCGGGCCAGTTGAGTCTGCACGGCCGGCTAACGTGTCGTATTAGTTATTTTCTACTTCGATTGCTTTTGCCACTTTAACGCGACATCGGCAACAGCAGGCAGACAGTCAGCCTCCTCTTCGATGGGTGTGTGTATGTGTGTGCCAAGTGTTTTGGCAATAATTGAACGCTCAATTTTCGATATGAGACCCAATTGAGGTTGGCAGTGCAAATATGCGATAGGTTTTGCGCAGAGAGACCTTTGGAATGGTGTTTGCCCATAAACATGTTTATTGCTCTGCACACTTGTGCGATGGAAATCTGTATTGATTATAGATTATCAATGTGTTCCACAGACGCAACCTAATGAAGAACACAATCGTATGTTTATACGTTAATAATGCAAATCTGTACTTGACACTTTAACATTTAAGAGCCCAAGAAGGAAACAGATCGATGGAGTAAAAGCTCAAGTAAGATTATTTAAGGATTTCTTGTGCTTTGGATAATATTATATCTCTTTCACTTTCACTGTCTTTCTCTCTCTGTATAAATATATATTTCTCTCTTTGTGAATCTCCTTCCACTTTTTCCTAGAATCATTTCATGTTGAAGCGTCAGTTGGGTCATAAACACAATTCCAGTGAAATTTTTGTCATTCCAAGTTTCTTTTTTCGGATAAGCCTTCCCTTTATAGCTGCTAATAACTTTTCATTTAAGCTCTGAATCATTTTTCTATCTTTAAGCTAGTTACAAAAAAAAAAAAACAAAAACAAAACATAAACTTTCCAAGTAGTGGCTAAAAATGTTATTTACCTTTTAATGTCTATATAAACTTGTAGCTCTGTTGTGCGTGGTCAGTATGTATGTGTGTGTGCGTGTGTATGTATTGTGTTATATATATATATACATTTATAAATATACTTAGCTAATTGTTATATTGTCAAAAAAAGACATTTTCCATTTTGTAAGTTGTAAGTTACATAAAAAAAACCAAAAACAAAAAAAATGAAATGTGCGACAATTTTACTAAATATCACCCATTTTTATCTTCTTTTCTTTCCTTTTTATGTAACACTTGTTCGTGCTCTATATGAAAACAAACAAAAACTATATATACATATATTTTCGTATATATAAATAATTGAAAACAAAAAAATATATACATCAAAATTGGCAAAATTGGAAAACTGACAATAATTTCGTTATACCAAAATTTAATTTTTTGCTTTTCAATTTCCATTCTAAAATACCGAAAATTTTTTTATTCAATACCCAATCGCAACACTCGTAAATACCAAAAAAAAAAAAACTAAAACCTTTTAAAATATAAATGAAAATTAAATCCCTTGGCATATTTTGCAAATTGTTGCCAAATTTGAAATTCCAAAATTTTCCTAATATTCCCCACATTAATAAATGTTGTAATTGTAATTGCTCCTTTGGTGTCGAAATTCAAACCAACACCATTACCAAAACAAAAAACCAAACAAAAAACCAAAATATATAACAAAAATTTCGTTAAATAAATGTTGTTGCTTTACTTTTGTTGGTTTCTATATTAATTTTTTCGTATTTTTGCGCTCGTTAAAATATTTGACAAAAATTTATGAATACAAAAAAAAAAACAAACAAATTACATTTTATTCAATGTGCCTGCTGCGTTCGTTATTTGTTACAAAAAAAAATATATAAAATTAAATTTGTTGCGTAATTCGTAACTCTGTTGCATTTACATTTTTTATATATGTCACATATATACTATAACGCTCATATGGCCTGATTTTTCGGTATTATTTCATTTCTAACTTTCCGTTTCGTCTCTGGCATTATTCGGTAACTTTCACTCTGGATTATTTTTGTTGCATTATTGGAAACATTTTCTAATGCTATGGCTTTTACAATTTAATTTCCACACATGCCACTCTTCCATTTTGCTGCCTCTTTTGATAAAACGACAAAAATATCAATAAAAAAAAACATTAAATTCAATTCGAATTGTCAAAACGAAAAACAAACTACAAAAAAATAAACTCGTTAAAAAATACAAAAAAACAGAGCATTTAGATCGCAAGCTGTTCGTTGGCATGCTCAGCAAACAACAAACTGAAGATGATGTTAGACAAATTTTTCATCCATTTGGCACTATAGAGGAGTGCACCATATTGCGGGGTCCGGACGGTGCCAGTAAAGGTGAGTAAAGTTTGAAAAATTTACCTTGTTCTACCTGTTTTATTTTGTAATTATATAAGCATACATATGAATATTACGTATACGTAACGTGTTGAGCTCGTTAACTGTTGTTTGCCAGTTTTCATTGTGTTGACGTGTTTTAATTAGTTCTTGACATGTAGTGCTAAAATGCCAACAAAAATATATTATTTTTCTTGCAGTGTAATTACGTAAGTTTCGGTGTAAAAACATTTAATGACCGGAGGTTTTTCTATTGTTATCTTATTTAAAAACAAGGAAACTGTGTATAAAATATAAATAAATTACTTGACTATATTTTGAGGTTGCTCTATTCTTATATTATTCTGTTTTTGATAATTTCATCGACACTATACAACGTTTGCTTCGAAGTCCAAGTGTTTAGCCAGATTACAAAAAATTTTGTCTAATCTTTGAACTTGCATTCCGCAAGCGTCATTAGTTTCACAATCTCTCGAGGGAGTTTATTGATAAATACTTTTTCAACTGATGCAACTGTGCGCTCCAACCCGACAAATACAATTTAAGTAAGTTGTTTTTGTTGGCAACACTGGGAGCATGTTTATGCAGGCAGCTTGATAAAGCCAGCAGAATTTTGCTGGACGGGCAACATTTTAGCAGCTGTGCAACGAGCCAAATAATCATCACAAACATAACCATAACAATTACACAGCTTGCCACACAGAATATCGTGCAACACACACATATACAAGTATGTACGTAGAGAAACGCAGATGTATAAAATAAAAATCGGGTAAACAGTTCAATTAAAGTTGTTTGCTTTTGCAGAACGTTGCTCGCTTCACACGCTGCCCATTTGCATTTATGTGAATGTATCTTTGTATTTGTGTGCATATTTTCACACACAAACACACACACATAGCAGAATAAACAACGAAGAAAGTAGAATAAAAAAAACAGAATTTGAGGAAAAAAGTTGCGTTTGTTTTAATATGCAAGTAACTTTTTTAACAATAACATTTTATTTTATTATGTCAAAAGTTTTGGTTTTGCATACACACGCAAACACACAGCGAATGTTAATGTGTGTGTGTTTGGGTGTGTGTTATGTGTGTGTGTATTTATTTTGCTTACATTTGCAACATTTGACTGCCGCCGTCGACGTCGCCTATTGTTGTATGTTAATGTTTGTTATTGTTGTTCTTTTGTTGCCGTTTATTGTTGCCATTTTGATATGCATGAATCTAGGGAGAGAACACAGGAAACAGATGGGCACAAGGGGTCACAGCAGCAGCACTTAGCGGCGACACTCCACACACACACACACACATAGTGTTGCTTTGTTTATTTTTCTCATATTTTCCTCTATATATTTTTATTTAGGTTTTGCCTCATTGGAATAACAACAATGTTGCAATAGATCCTACAATTGAAATTGCAAAAATATTAATATTAAAGGGGAATTGTGAATCTCTTCCATATTGAATAGTATATCAATAGACAGCTTAGCATTCTAATTCAATCTCCATAAGACGCAAAGTGTATTATGATGTAGCATATTTTTAGGCACTCATTTATTTGCGCGCTAATCCAATCATCATCCGAACAGCTAAATCAAATTTCTGTCAAATTTTCCACGGATGAGCCAATAAATTTGTGCAAAATCAAATTCTTTTCTTCTGTCATCGGCCTACTACAAAAAAAGTTGACAAAACAGCAATAAGTAAAAATTTCAAGTCGATTTTGATTCGTTTTCAGCGCAATTTTTTTTTTTTGTGTTCGGTTTTATGATGAGAGACAAGAGAAAACTTGTCGATGTCGCCCTTCGACACACACAGGCAAAAAGTTCAAAGCCGCGGAAACTGTCAGTTGATGTGGTCTTGTGGCCCGTGTGCTTGCGGCTGTTGTGGTCTGATGTGGCCTGATATGGTTTGGTGTGCTGCTGATGGCAATGCCAACATATCATTCTTCATTAAAATGCGCTTCAAAGTCAGTCAGCCGGCAGGCAGTCAGGCTGGCAGTCAGTCGGGCTGGCAGGCAAGCAAGTTTTTGGCGTAGTGACAGGGCGCTAGTCTTCTGTGTAAGTGCCAAAATCCATCAACGTCAATTTTTTCTCGCTGCTGCGAATTATATTCAAAGAAAATCGAGTCAAGCAATGTGGTTGGAGCGGGTGATGGGGAGGGGAGGGAAAATCAAATGTGTAAACGGCGCAAGCAAAGTAATGAAGGCAAAAAGGACGAGTTGACTGACTGACTGACTGACTCAACTGACGAACTGAAAATGTATGCAAATGATGATGCATGTGGCGGCAAATGTTGTGATGAGGTAACAGCAGCAGCAGCAGCAGTGGAAGAGGAGAGAAGTAGAACGAGCACAACAATAACAGAGGTGGCTAAAGGCAGCAGCAGGAGTTGGAGAAGGAGGCACGAAGGTCTGTCTGACAGGCAACAGGAATAAGCGCAACCATCATGTTAAATTATGCAAATTCGATTTCAGTGAGTGAATGAAACGAAACGAAACGAAACGAATGAAGCGGGTCGTCGTCGGTCGACGAGTCGACTGACTTTGAAACTTTTCCTTCCCTGCGAACAAAACACAAAGCATGTGGTGACTAACTCAAGGGGTTGGGTGCTGCTCTCCGAGAGTGTGTGTGTTGTGGTTGGCAATGCAAAAATTGTACTTGCTTGTGACAATGGCAAGCTAGGCAGGCCGTGTGTGGTGACTGCCAGCCAGAACGTCACACCGTCAGAGCGTCAGAGGCAGTCTGTGTGTTGGCTCATTTGATTAGAATATTCATGCATGCACTTCATTGTCATCAAGGCGAGATGCTGTCGCTCGTCCTGCTGCCAACCAAACAGGCAGCCAGCCAGCCGGTCTTCTTGTCATCTGTGCAATCAACACAATTGTGCAGCTCATTCGGCAGAGAGAATGCTATGCCACCTTCTATGTGTCTGCTGCATTCTCTCTCTCTCACTCACTGTGATGGCGGTAATCAAACTTTCTATACATGAGCAACAACGGCCGTCAAGTGGCAACTGCACCGACTGCTGCTAAGCATTTTGCATAAGTAGCAGGCGCAGTTGCTGCTGCTGCTGCTGCTGCTGCAAGTCCTGTTGCTGACAGGCAGCTGGCATAAGTTGACGTGGAAACGGCTTCAACTTGAACTGGTTTGCCGGGGCCGGAGTTCGCCTGTTGGCTCTTGATGCCCCGCTACTTTGTTGTGTGTGTGAAGGTGGCTCATTCAAGCATTAAGCCTAACCACACTCGACTGTTCAACTGTCGACTGACGACTGCCCCGCCATTGGCCTGTCATTAAGTAATTGCATCACACGCACTTACACGCTCAGGCGTCAAGTGGCAAAATGACGAACGGACACTGATTGGAAGGCCTTGAGAGGGTCACGTTAATTAAGGGCTCTATAAATCGTGTATATATAAATTGAAGTCAGCTAACAATCAAGTTATCGATGAAGAGAAAAGTACTACTTAAATTTCTTCTTTAACAACTCTACAACGGCAAGCATATCTTTTATTTATACAGATGCATGCTCAAAATGTCACGGGGGCAAACTCAACATAGAGAAATGTATGTGTATGTAAATTGAATTAAAACGCTGTTCATATTGAAATTAATTTGAAATGTCTCGCTTTGTCAAATTAACTTTTAATTGGCACAAAATGCAGAGACTTGCAAATATACATATATATGTATATTTGCATCTTTGTGCAACTGACACAAAAACAAATTTCAATGAATATATACACACATACACTTCTGCAGTTGTCATCACACACACATAGATGGCAATGGCAATTGAAATGACAGCAACAGCAACAGCAGCAAACATAAAGTAGTCTTGAGAATTGTTGTCCTCGTAGTTTCTCGGTGCTGTTGTGCTATTATATCAAAAGCGCCGAAAACCCCATAAATGCCAATAATTAATGTGACATTTTCGGCGTAATTGAGGCAACTATGCAGCACACACAGACAGAGACAGAGAGAGACAGTTGTTATCTGGTTTCTATGTTCTCAAAGCATTCCCCAAAACTGGCATGGCATGCCAAGTGGCAACTGCTTGAATGCGCTGCAGCTACGCATGAGGCAAGCTAATTGAATTTTGCACATTGGCAGCGAGAATGCGAAAATGCGGTTCGTCGCTTGCTTGCTTGTTCTGTGTTCAACTAACGACTTTGTCAGCCAGCCCAAAACTATGCAGCACAAATTTTCCATTGGACTTTGTCGTGCTCTATCTCGCTATCTCGCTCTCTCGTGCTCGGCGAACAGGTAAAGTCGGGAGCGCAAAAAATTTATTGCTTGCGAAAAGAGGAGTAAGTAGGAGCGTAATTGCTGTGAGTGCTGTGCTGTGCACAACACAAAACTTTTTTAATACCTCCCAGCAGCAAACGCTTTCTGCTAACTTTGCAATGACAGTTTAAGTTGTTTTGCCATGCCACGCCCCCATCTCTTGCGCCCCTCTCTATATTCACCGTGCCAGTTACACCCTTGTGATCCACTTGTTGTTTGCCCAACAATTTTTACTGGCAGCGAGCAGCTTTGTGTTTTGTATTTGATAGGCATACTAGTAATACAGAACAAAAATAAAAACACAAGCTCACTCAACAACACACGCAAACTCGCACGCACACACACGTACAGCGTGAACTTCCGCTTTTGTCAACTCGCTCTCTTATATATCATCATTTCATTTCATTTCAATTTCAATTTATATGAGCAAAGTTTTATGAAGTGCATGTCATGCTGCCTGTCGCTATCTCTCTTTATATGTCCGTCTCTTTCTGTCTCTGCTGCTGCTACATTTATTAAATTTCATTTCATTTTCATACTGGAAAATAACCGAGCTCATGTTTATTTTACTCGGCACTCGTCGACTACACTAAAAGTTCTAACAAGTGCTGATTGAGTGCTGAAAAACTGTCAAACAAATGCATAAAACGAACGACAAAAACGGCAAAAAAGCATTGCAAAATAAAAGAGAAACCAGAACCAGAAAACCGTTAGGAAACAACTGCAATTGTTGTAAAAACCAAATTGAATTTAACGCTTATGACATGCAGCTTAATTTTTACATGAATAGTGCGAGATGAGATTTACATTTATTTATCGCATTTAAATAATGCTGATTGATTGTGACTCGCTCAACAAAACACAGTTGATAAATGTTTAAAGCTATTACTAGAAACCTATCAACAATATTGAAAATTACTTTTACAAAAATTGTGAAAAATATTTCAATAAAATACTAAATATTTAATATGGTATATTAAGAGTGAATTCCCATCTCGAGACGACACTTTACAATTACTGGGCATATAAAAAACACCCGCAGGCAACATAAAACAAGCTGCTTAATGCGCCTTAATTAAAACGAAACTCTCAATGGGAAGAATGTGGGCAAAATTGCAGTCAATATACAACCACAAGAACTGCACATAACTATTTATTTGTATGGCAAACACAGAGAGAGGAAGAGAGAAAAAAAAACAAAAAATATGTATTAAGGAAAATCATGGTAATAATAATAATAATGTAAGTTGTGGCATAAGCTCATAAGTGCCATTTAAGCCAGTCGCCCTTGTGCTTGTTTGCCATGGCCAAAAGTCCTGGCCCGGACTGCAAAATGGCTCACAAGCTGGAATTAAAATACATATCAAAAGGCGCAACGCGAACTTTTGCCATAGACCAGAAAACCAAACCAAACCCAAGCCAAACCAAACCGAACCAGAAAACCCCGAAAACTTTGTCGTTCACAAGTTCTTTTGTGCCACGACTGCTTTTGCCTCGGACTCACTCATTCTCTCGGTTTCTGGCTGTGTATGTATGTCGGCTCAGCTGTTTAATGCAGCTTAAATTTAATTGCAATATAGTCAAAGTTTCATATATACAAAATATACCATATATAGTGTACACACTCGCTGTGGCTGTGTCTAATAAATTTTTATCACACTCGCACAATGTGAGACAAGTGGCAGCCTTGACACAGGCAATGAACGCCTCCCTGCTTAATGCTAATTAACATGCAACATGGCCCGAAACTATGCAACACATTTCAAAGGTCAAAGCAATTAAACGTACACAGCAACAGCAACAGCAACAGCGACGACAAGAAACCGACGACACAGACTCATAAAAGCCACAAAATGTCGAACTTATGCCATCCAAAAACTTGCCATATAAATATGTTCGAAAACTTTGCAGGCTAAAACGAAATTGAATGCTCTACAACCAAAATTAAATAAGAAAATTGGAAAATAAATATTATTAAAACGAAAAACATCCTCTTGGAATATATTTTACACATTTCAATATAAAAAGTATATAGCTTCAGTTCGTTATTTCAATTTACAGACATGATATTTACATATATAATATAAAAATTATATATCCAAAAATTAGCCATATAAATAAGTGCGGAAAATTTTTCCGGCTAAACCACACATCAATTAAGAATAAATTAAATATATAAGAAGCAGATATAAATAAGCAAATTAAACTAATCAAACTTTTGTTAACTGGCCTATTCGAAAATAAATGTTATATTAAGATAAAAGAAACCAAACAAATTAACTGGCATATTCGAAAATAAATATTATGTGATCAAGATATCTTTCACTATAGTTAACTATAAAAATAATATAGCTTCACTTAGTTATTCCCAGCTGCAGATATGACAGACAGTTCGTTTAGTTCTATGCCAGCTGACTTTTATTAATCCTGGCAAAAAAAGTTTACGACCAAATCTAGTAAGAAAGTAACACACTCTTTAAAGGTCTAAGTGCTGTAGAAGAAGCCCCAGCACGTAGTTTCCCTCAATTTCGTTTCATTATGTGGCCAAGTGGCAGCAAGTGTGCTTTATTAACACATTTCCACCGTATATAGGAATACATGTACATAACTTTTTTTAATACCAGTCACACTGGCTAGTCAGCTAGCTGGCAAGGTTGGTTGCCTGGCCTGGCTTGCTTTCGGCTTTAGTTGTAATAGTTTAATAAAGTAGTAAAGCTGCGGAAATTAGATTTGACCGCACACCGGCACAGGAGACCTCAGACCAGACTGCTCTCTTCCAGCTCTTAAAACAGAAGTCTGTGGGCCCAGCTTATTTCCGCCGCAGACAAACTTTCCTTACATCAAAAAAAAAAAGAGGAGAAGAAAATTATACGAGGGTTTCTCTTGCCTTGTTTTGAGGTTTTTGCCAGTCTTGTCAATAAAAATGTCCAAAAAGTTTGTGGCCTAAGCATTAAGCAAAACTGCGAAGAGTTGAAAAGGGTTGCCTAGCATGTTACATATAACAACTACTGATATATTCTTGGACTTAACTGTAGATTGTTGTTTATTAAAGGAATTGGGCTAGCACACACTATTTTGCGATATTTAATTAACTAACTTACTTGAGCGCACATTTCGCTTTGGCCGACATTAATAAAAGATTACTGCGTGCCTTATCAGCCATGAAGTATGCCACTTTAGATATTTGTTTCACTCGGGGAGGATTATTGAAAAATTAATGCAATAAGAGGGAAAACTTCTTATGTGCTGCTTGCTCTCTCTCTCTCTCTCTCTCTCTCTGAATTGAGCGCAATTAAGCGAAAGTGAAATTGACAGCCTTGCTTGACTATAATGGATATTGATGTGCACGCACATACACACATACATATGTATATAAACACACACACATACTGCAAATTGTGTTTATAAACAGCTGGCGCCTGAAGGTAGGCTTTAATTTTTTCGTTGCGTATTTTTAATAAACGCCCAACGAGGTCGGAGATGTCAGAGTCTGGAAGCCTTGCTTTGCCTTGCCACCTGTCAGCAGCACATATTTTGTTATTATCAGTTTAGGCGGCTACCAAGTGTATGCCACATACTACGATACATACATACATATTGTGCAACTCATTTTCTAGCTCATTGCCAACTCCCATCTTCTCAGCCCCCGTTTCGGGCGCAAGACATGCGCTAAATTAATTTATTCCACTTTTGTTGTTAGACAATATCCTTTTGACTTGAGCGTAACGGGATACGAGGCACAGGCAACAGCAATAGCAGCAACAGCTAACAGCAGCCGTCGCACAGGCACATTTAATGAAAATGAAAATGTCTAAAGGCATCAGAGCAGCCTGCGCTGTGTGCTGTGTGCTGTATGCTCTGTGCTGTGTTATCCTTTTTCAAAGCGCAAAATGGAATAAAATAATATAAAACCAAACGGGATGGCTTCTTATGGCGCTTCTTGTGGACAACTGTGGGCCGGGGCTAAGCTGCGTCAAGTGTCGGCAGGATACTTACTTGCCTCTGCCTCTGCCTCTGCTTTGGCTTCTTGGTTGCCAACTTTGTTGCCATGACTCGCTAATAAATAAAGCAAAGAACATGTTTGCCGCCTTCGCACAGAAAAATATGTTTTTTTGCTCTTCTCATCACGGTACAGTTGCGCCTCTTGGCAAATAAATCACTGTCTATTCATTTAAGTTTTCGCCGAATATTTTAAGATCTATCTTTATTTATAGCCTTTTTTTCTGACTTCTTGGCTAATGTTCATGTTTATTTTTGCTTGTATCTTTTTAGGTAAGTGCACAAGGCTTCATCCTTACAACAAGACACGTGCTCCACGTGGCGGTAAGCAGTTGTCTTACAATATCTAAATATTTCAAATTGTATGCTAAGTATTCAATATTCGCTGCTAATAATAATCATAAAAGGTGTCGGTGAGATGATTTATTGATAGGTAAACATTCACACATAGTTTGTTAATAATAACTTGAATTTTTTGCATAAAATATTGAGTCGACTCTAGAGTATTCTGCTTGTGCCTCTGGTTAAGTAATTTTTTATAAATAATATGCCATTTTCTATTTCCAAAAAATAGTCTATGCTTTGCAAATTTCACACATGAGCGTGCAGAAACATGATTATGACAAGACTGGTAAAATGCATTGCACACAAAAATCTCTCTCAAAAATTCATATTCATCAGCATAAGAAGAAAATTGCCCGATCTAAAGTGGTTCGAGAAATCGCTACTGCTGCTGCTGTTGCTGCTTCTGTTTCTGTTTCTCTGGACACACTCAATCAAAAATCACATTTCCGTGTTTGGTCGGCACTAAAAAAAGAAAAGCTGTGGCTGGGGCAATAGGCTGAACCGAGTCAGAGAGAGTCGACAGCAGTTGCCCAGTCGCATGCGAAGCAAATGTAATTAAAATTCGATATACTTGTTTTCCCCAAAATGCCCACAGAGACTGTGAGATGACAGAGAGATGCCAATGGGAGACAGTCCGAGAGAGACAGGGAGAGAAGAGAGAGGGAAAGAGATTGTTGCCCAGAGCTAAGAGCAGAGTGGAGGCCTCTGTCGAGTTATACAAACAGCCTAACAGCATCCACAACCACAACACTTACTCACACACACGGACACACATGTGGAAATTGCATGCATCATCATCATGATCATCATTCTCTTTCTCATCATCATCGTTGTCGTCATCATCTATTGGCAACAATATTTCCCAGAATTTAAACTTCAATTTAAATTTTTGGTCAGATTTGCACGTACTCAACGCTTCGTGTGTTTTTTTGTAATTACATGCGCATACGCAACACACACACACACATTCGCACACACACACACACACACTTGCACATTTCATGCAAATTGATGTTGCTTTTAGGGACCTGGTTCAGATGGCTCAGAAAAATAGCTGCTACTGGCGCATTTTGCGTTGTTGTCTGTGCTACTTTACAGCTGCCCAACAATGAAGATTTATAAATGCATCCCCTCTACCAGGCCACGCCCCCTCCCGCCAGGATACACCAGCTGCTGCTGGTCTTTGCCTCACTGTCAAGTACTCTCTCTCTCTCTCTCTCTCTCTCTATGTGTGTATGGCATAATAGCCATAAATTAGGGGTAGAGCTACGATTTGGCAACAACAATAGAAAAACGGGCACTTTATATACCAGAGATGGGGAGAGGTCGTTGATCATTGCATGATGATTGGAACGAGCCCTTTGGGAAGCGAGCTGAATGTGTCGAGGTCGTTTAAGTATTGAAAGCAAAGTCAATGCACTTGGATTGATGGTTCCATCAAGAGATTAATAGCAGCTACTAAATTAACACAGATATTCTGCTAACGTGTTACACATTGTTAGAAGAGACGCCGTAAAACAAAAAGTTGATTTATTAAGTTGGTATTTAAACTGAGAATTAATTTTAATTGATATTTCACTAGCTAACACAATAAATATGGCATATATACAATTTCAAATTAAAACATTTTAATACTTAAATTTGAAACCAGCATTGTTCTCAAATAATATAATATATTAAATATAAATCGTTCTTTTCGTTGCCAAGCAGCTGCCACTAGAGAATACATTTAATGCAAAAATAATTATGAACAATGAGCGAGGAGAAAACTGGGAAATTTAATACGAAATTGGATTGTACAAAGTTGATATGTCAAAAATTAAATATAATAATGATTATGCCAGAGAGTAGTCAACTTCAAATGAAAGCTGGCAAAAATTTGCAGATTTACTGTTTCATAATTTTTGAGTTTTTGCTGCTGTGGCTGCTGCTGTTGTTGTGATTGTGTTATTGTATAACTTATGCCAATCACATAACGAAATATTTTAGTTTTTGCTCAAATTAAATAAGCGCCACAGAGCAGCAACAACATCAACAACTACTATAGAATCGTACACTCGAGCGCATAGCGTAACAAAATTCAATATCGCTTTTAATTGCATGTTGCCCTGGCAACGTCAGCAGCAACAGCAACAACCACAACAACAACAACAACAGCAACAGCAACAATAACCATAACAACAACAATTGACAGACATTTTAAGCCCCGTTGCAAGCTGAGCTGTTGAGTTGAGGCTGAGGTTTCACTATGGAATGCCATGGCAGTGGGATAGATGGGTTGACTGCCTGACTGGCTGACTGGCTGGTTGACTGGTTTGTTGGTTGGCAGGCCACTTATATAAGTCAGAGAGAGTGAAAGACTGAGAGGGCCAACCTGTAATTTAGCAAAATGTTATGTAAACTTTAAATCGAGTTATGCATTTTAATTGGTTGTTGTACAATTTGCAAGCGGCACGTTTTGTTTGCCACATCCACAGGACACGAGTGAAGCGCATATTATGCATATGGATATATGGATTCATGGATGCGTGTACGAGTATAGAAATACGACTACCACGTTTTCAATCCAGCACAACAACAACAACAATGAAATTGCAATGCTTCACATTTTTGCGTAATGCAATTGAAATGTTGTCGAGTTTCACCAAAAATATTCAATATGGTTTAAAGGTTTACGCAATGAATCTGGCTCATACTCATTGGCTTATTGAATTAAGACCAAATTCATTTGCAAATACTTCAATAACTCGAATAATGCTTCCAGACTTGTTTTACGGTTTTTTGGGTGTAGTAACAAAAAGTTAATAAATACTAATAAATGAATGAAACTTGAAAGTAGGAGTAGTTATTTAATATTAAATTAATATCAGATAACTCAAACGTTTTCTTGCTTCGTTATACGTTGCGTATATGTAATATACAAACCATATTTATTATAATTGTAATACACACAAAAACTGCAGCTTGAAGTTAACTTAGTCTCAAAGAAATAAAGAAATGCCTTTAATCTTCTGCCAAAGGTAGCTCTATTAAATCTTTGCTGTTTTCTCCCGCAGGATGCATCTTTAGCTCTTGCAATTTTTTGTTGTCAGGTAAATTCAGTGCGCTTTACCTCAAAGCGATGTGCAATGCGCATTTGTTTTGTTGGGCCCGTCAAACGCAGCCAACCGAGGTGAACCAAACGAAACCAAACCAAAGCGACTCGAGTCGAGTCGAGTTGAGGCGGCAACTTGAGGCAAGCTGAGACTTGGCGCAACCACAAGGAGCACAGCTACCGCAGCTTAAACTTAATCTACCTCTTGGCTTAATTGCTGCCGCTGCCGCTGCAAATTGCACCCAAAAGGCCACTCCCCTCATCCGCCCCTGCCCTTCAAAACGCAACTAGACACCAATGTTCTTGTGAGACGAAGTCTCTGTGAGTCTCTCGGAGTTCCTTCTCTGCTAGAGTGCCCACAGCGCTAACTCATTTTAATGATGCCTCCTCCACTGTCTGCCGCTGTCTACCTGCTTGGTCTTAAGTGCACCAATGTTGTCTTGCTGGCCACACTCAGTGTCCGTGTCTGTGTCTGTGTCTCTGTTTCCGTCTCCGTCACCGTCTTCGTCTCAGTCTCGAGTCTCCTATTGCTGGCAATTATGGCCAAGTAGCTGTGCTTACATGTGGCCAAATTGTTGTGGTCGCCTCACGGGCGCATTAAAAATGAATAATGTGCGCGACTTGGGCGCACAATTTATGCACTGGCTTCGTGCCAGCTGCTGCTTCTAGCATAGATACGACGGCGGCAGCTTTTGCGAGTTGCCCTTTTCAATCATACAAATCCATGCAATCAAATTCCGTTGCGCAATACAATTAGCTTCTATACCTTGGCTCAAATAAAACAGAGCAAAACATGCTGCTTGCTTTTGGGCGCACACTTTATTAGGCTTAAAGTGTATCCTGTTTACCTGTGTCCTGTGTTTCCTACTGCTCCGCTGTCGCTGTCTCTGGCATTCGTGGCCAACCCTCAGGATCCACCACACAGCCCTTGCCCTTACGCTTTGATGTTCAAGTTAAGCCCCAGCTAAATTGATTTTCCTTACCGTGGTCCGGTTCTCTTCCTCTCACTCTCTATGGTTCTCTTCTCTTCGTGTGTTCTTTACTTATTCCCTGGCCACACTCAGCAATAAACTTCAAATGAAGCGAGCCGCTATTAAGTTATGCGGCTTTATTTGCCGAGCTTTTGTGTTTTGTGCGCTAAATAAGTGCACAAATAAATCGACAAGGCATTCACACAAAAAAAAAACAAAAACAACAAGAGCAGAGAACAGGACACTTAAAAGCGGGCAAATACTATTCCAAGAGCTCGCAGTTAATCCCAGTGGGATCAGTTATGGAATATCTATTACTAATTTGATTGTTTTTAATATTATGCCAGCTGACATCAGCTGAATTATACAATAGCTTACCGCAAAGCCATTGCAATTTATTGCATTAATAAGTCGTGAAGAATTTGCAATTTATTTTGTATATTTTTCACATAATGATAATACTATTATAGTATACAAAATACATATTTATTTTTTGATATCAAGTAAAATTATTATACAGTTTTTCGTAAACAGTGTGCTTCGTCCTTTACTTTCAAGAATAACCAAAGTATTTATCATTCCTAAAATTTTGTTTGCTAGAAAAATTGTAACAGTTATTTAAATAATAATTTTATAATGGTAAAAAGGCTGTTGCTTAGTCTTAGTATCTTTAGTGGAAAACCTTTTGATTCTGTGGTATATTTTGAACGTAAAAGTATATAGAAATACCATATATAGTCTTCAGAATGTTTTAGAATTTTATGCTGTATTAATTTGATATATTTTTAGGATAATACCGCAGTGTTTTGTTTTTATTAAGAGTGGGTAGCTGATATCTCACAGTCGAGTGTCCTCTCTTACTTGTTTAGTTAATAATTTTATTGACACTAACTTACGTAACTAAGCGCAAAGCCATTTAACCAATACTATAATAACAATATTATTATATATTGTATTGTATATGTAATTTTATTCTTTCTTTTAAACATAATTAATATAATTGTTACCTAAGCTAGCCGCTTTGACCTCTTATACCATAGCTTCAACTCTGTCTGAAAGAAAACCCCGCCAACTCTTGCGAATGAATCTTCTTTATTGTCAGCGCAACATAACGCCGTCAAATCTTTTTCCCCATTTCCAATTTCACTAAGTCGCTTTAATAACACGCGTAGAGCTTTATGCCGCACCCCTCATCACGACCTCTGAACTCTTGCTACCCCGCCTCAGCACGCGTTTCAAACTCTGTTCTGCGGCTTCAGTTGCATTTGACTTTGCGGTTTGACGTTGTTGCTTTTGCTTGTTTTGCTGTCGTTGTTGTTTTTATGTACGTATTTTCTTTTTTCTTTGCTGTCCTTGTTGCTGCTTTTGTTGTTGTTGTTGTTGTTGTTGCTTTGGTTGCAACACACGCAACAGCTTTTTGTTCACACTTTCGCCTGGCAAAACAATTTTCCTGCTGGCCGGGGCACCGATTCATCCAAACCTGCAACCAGCCGAGGCAGTTGCCGTTGCCGTTGCTGCTGCTGTTGCTGCCCCGCATGCATTGCGGTTTCTGTTGCATAATTATTATGTTGCGGTTGCACCCCACCTCGGTCCTGAGTTGATTTTGTTGCTGCTGTTGTTGGAAAAGCATTTACCTTGTTTGTGGTGCGTTCAGCGCTTGTTGGCAAAAACTCGGATTGTTGTTGTTGCTGTTGTTGCCTAGGCTGAAAGCTGAAATTACTTTGGTTTGAGCGGCTTTTAAATCTTTTCTGTGTGAGTTTATTTAGGCGGTTGATTTTTCGCATACATATTTTGCTTTTTCCATACGTATTTTGTAAGCTTTAAAGCTCATTTAAATTGAAACTTAAATTACTCTCTGTTGAGCATACAATAAACAAGTTGAGTTTCGTATTTACTTGAACAACTGTCAGTGCTAGTTGAATATGTTTCAATCCTAATGTATCTATTGCTCTTTCAAATTGCTTCAAATTCAAATGCCTTCGCAGTAGGACATAAAAGGGTTAACAATCCATTGCCTCAATGGCCAGGCCATATTTTAAGGGAGCTGCTCCATCCTCTATACTCTTTCTCTTCGGTGGCCAAACAAAAAGGACACTTTTACGTATAAGTCAACGAAATAGTAAATAACACAACAAAACAACAACAGACGGCAACTGTCAACTGGCAACTGGCAACCAAACAAAAACAAGAGCAACAAATTTTTCGGTTGCGCTTAACAAATGTTACACAAAGCGTCGCATTGGACATCTGACTATTTGGCCAACTGGCTGCTGTTGCTCCGGTTGCTTTGGCTGGTTGACTGCTTCAGCTTCTATCTGTTTGTTGTCCTTCGAGTCCTTCGTCGTCGTCGTCGTCTGTTGGTGTCATTTGTTAAAGAGGCTTGTCAACATGCCTTATAACAAGCCAGCTACGGTTTTTCGTCCTGTGTAAAGTGGCCGGTTGGTGGGGCAATGACTTGGCTTGGCCTCTCAAGAGAGAGAAAGAGAGAGAGAGAGAGAGAGACAGAAAAATAGTCGAAAAACCCAAAAGCAATAATATTTTAGCTTTTGTTATAGGTTTTGAGCAGCAGCAGTCGTTGCCAAACGCCTGTTTGTTTGTATTTTGTAGCACACTTTTGTGCATTATTTGCACAGCACTTGCAAGAAATATTCTAGAGAGACTTTCTTGGCTTTTCAATTTGCCCCGGTCCGACTCTGACTCGGTCCGGCTTGGTTGACATTTGTGCTGTGTATACACAAAATATTATATTCTTAATTGGTGTTTATTGTGTGTCACATACACATACTCACTCGCAAGGACATACGCTCATTTGGGGGTCCGAAAAAGGACGTGCACATACTTTTAGGCTGCGTTACGCACTCGAGAGTGCCATAAAAATGTCAACGCTGCTGCCAAGTATTAAATTGTTCGAGCCACAACAAAAGCCATAGACAACTTTGCCTTTAACCGTTTGCCATTGCCTTGTTGAAATGTAATTTGCAGCTTTCCTTTTTCTTTTTCTCTATCTTTTTTTGAGAGAGCACCCCTGCGGCCAACAACAGGCAAATGCAATGACAAAACTCAGACTCAGACTGAGTTGTGAATGCTTGTCCAGCTGCTCTTTTGCTTGCCTCTACAAAATTTTTATTTTCCTTTTTTTTTGCTGTGGCTCGCAGGCAAATTTCATTCAAACAAAAAGTTTTGTATCTATCTCAAATGTATCTATCTCAATGTATGTATGGGTGGCTGGTAAATTGCTTATGAAATTGCAATTTGAGCTCACTCTGTATATATCCTGGTCACTGATTTTTATTTAATTTCGCCTGCGGATACCACAATATATGTATGTTGCATGCAAGAGGTTCAGAGACAGACGGAGTGCAAAATGTATCACATTACATGGAGACACACGGCATAAATTTTAACTATTTTGCATATTCAGTTCAGCTCAAGTGGTTGGCCAGTCAGTCAGTTAGTCTGTTAGTCAGTTTGTCAGTTCGTTGGGCAATAAAATGTATTATGAAGTGAATTTGTATGGACAGCGACTCAACTGAGGCTCAACTTTCCTCTTTTTGGCAGGCCAAATGTTATTAACTGTAGTTGCAAATCCTGACCAAATCCATTTGAATCATGGCCCCAGCTCTGTGTGTAGGCTTTCACAAAAAAACTTTTTTACCTTTTGTTTATATGCTAGCCGAAAAACTTCTTCTTCGACTATTTTTTTTTTCTTCTTTTTCTTCCTCCTTCGGCTCAAATCAAGAATAATGGTCCCATTGCAGATTCGAGATACGTGGTCTTTGTCTCTCGGTATGCAAGATTCTTCACATACGTTTGCTTGTGTGTTGCCTTTTTGATTTGTATGCAAAGTGTTAAGGTTCATGCTTGGCCAAAGAAGAGTTCAATTTCAGTTGAGGTCAAGCCAAAGCAGAAACAATTGTGTGTATGTGTGTGAGCTCTAGAAAAATTGGTTTGTTTGTGTTTCGAGTTCGGAGTCTATTTGCAGTTCCAGTTGGCCATATTGATAAGCTTCCGCTTTTTGTCAGCCAACTTCATTAGAGACAGACAAAGTTTCGTGTGTGTATAGGCAAAAGTTGCAGCTGTGTAGTTCAAGTCATCCATTGGGCTTAAAGTTATTTATGGCAACTATATAACACCAGCTATGATTGAGGCTTTTATTTATATTGATATTTATTGAATGCATAGTCAAATATTTCTTCAAACATATATTAAAAGAAAAAGACAATTTGTTTCACATTGAAATTCTTTATACTTGCATTCCTCATTTCTAACAAAAGTAAATTCATTTGCCATACATTAAAGGATTGATAAGTTCCTTTAATTTCCTATGCATATTAGAAAGACAATTCAATTTATTAAATGCACTTTCTTATGCGCTCGCCCTTTAATAACATTTCAGTACATGAATAAAGCATTAATCTTTAACAGCAGTTATAGGTGAAATAACTAATTCGCTTTTGACAATCGTATTATTTACGTCGATGTTGGCCTTGTTTTTGGTTTGAGTTTATTTGATTTTTGCACTGTTTCGCCGAGCAAAAATGTGTTGCACATTTATGGCAAAATGCATTCAACTGTGAGTGTCATGAGGCAAATGCAATTTGCAGTGCTGCAACTGTAACGACGACGACGACGACGACTAGTGACAGCCTTCTCATATGCTATTACCTTGTTTGTGTGCATGTCGTTGATATTGTTGTGTATGTGTGTGTGTGCGTGTGTGGCAGGTCTCATCATTGGAACAGACTCACATGCATCAAACAAATTCGATAGCGTTGCTTTCTGGTTACTGGCCAAGGCTGCTGCTGCTGTTGCTGCTGCCGCATAATAAGCGTAAACGTTGGCTAACAAGATTCATGCAACGCTTTTGTGCCCCCGAGGCAAACATGCAATGGCCATCAACGTGTCCTGTCCTGTCCTGTCCAGTTTCCAGTTCCACACATCGAGAACAGCAACAACGATGATGATGACGATGATGACGACGACGACGACGACGCGACCGAATGCCAAATGGCGAATTGCGAACGAAGCGCGCTTAATGCAACTTTGTTGCTCGGCTTGGTTGCTGCCTCACATGTTGTTGCTGCTGTTGCTGTTGCTGCTGCTGTTGTCAGCTTCGCTGGGGCAGCAGGCAGCGATTGAAAAATCCCACTAGGGCGTTTTTAATTGGATTTTAAAATACTTGTCCCATGCAGGCAGCCGGGCAAAGCCAAAGGAAGGGGAGCGGGGTGAGAGCAGAGACAGCCGGCAATGACCAGAGCCATAACATGAGCAATACCCTGTTACCCTCTTGCTTCCCCTTCACAGTTTTCAGCTCTCTCTCTCAGCTCTCAGCAAAATGACCAACCAACAACCCAACAACATATCGACCAGCAGACGTTTGGTCAGCAGTCAGGGGCTCAACACGCTCGTTATCCTTGTTTCCTGATGCTGCTGCTGCTGCTCCGGCTGCTGCTGCTTCTCTGGCTGTAGTTGTTGCTGCTGCTCTTACTCTTGATGTTTCTGCTGTTGTTGTGCACAATTTGGTTACGTGTTTGACCTGCGGCGATTTTTCATTGCATGGCCGGTTTATTTTTTCGGGGCCCATACATTAATGGCATTGCGAAATTTGTATTGCAAATGTCACTAAGGGTCGGCTGTCCACTTTCCCACCTCCCCTCTCCCACCCACAGTTCAACCCGATAAATCCCTGCCATAAATATAATCACATGTGTTGTCTGCCGAGATCACCCACACACACCAAGGGACAACTTCATTTAGCTGCTTGTAAAAAATTGCTGCACGGTTGCCAAGGTAAATCGTTGTCATTTATACCAAGTGCTAAAGGTTAGATTACTTTTCGTATATGCAGAAATTCTGAAAATAGCAGATGAATATAAGCAGATTAATGATTATAATTAGTTTCATAACACTATTGTCTATTATTATACCCGCTAGCCATAAGGGAGAAGGGCCTACTTAGCATACTAAGGGTCTTAGTTGCTTTGGCAGACAATATGGTATTTTTGCACGCTATGTTATATTTTCAATGTAATTTTAGTATTTTCGCGATATATTATTTGGTATATTGTAAGAATAGTACTGCTTTGCTAATGCTTTTATCCAAAAAGGGTATTAACTATTTCACAGTCGAGTTATATAATAAAATAATTAGTTGTTTTCTGGCCATAAAAAGTTAGATTAACCAAATATTATTAGTCGTCCATCTATTATTATTTCTTAACAAAGAATTATATCTTTTTGCTTTTAATTATTATTTCTACCTTTCTCAGAACACTGCTGCAACTTTGTTCACAAAGCTAGACAAACTTTTATTAACTAGAACGTGTTGATTTATAAATGAAGACTTAATGCTGATTATAACTGGCCAGTGAACAAGCGAGTGTAATTTTAATGACAGTCTGCAACTTTGCCATGATTATCATTAGCATATTTGATTAAAAAGTGTCATTAGGCTCGCTGCTGAGCAAGTACTCGCCGACTGTTCCGCTGGCTGCATCATTTCACGCTTCAACGGAAGTTGCATAAGAAAAACCTGGCGAACAGAAAAGAAAAAAACAAACTTGTTCTCACACATTTTAATTTCAATTAATTGCGCTGCCAAGTTCCAGCTTTCAACTGCAACTTGTCGTTGCTTAAGTAATTAAAGCATGCACTTCGTTAGCTTTAAGGACTGCTGCAGCCATCAGGATTGTCCTGTGTACTTGTGCCTGGTTGCCTAATTGTAACAAGTGTCCGGTGCAGTGCTTGTGATTTGTATGTAAATTGAATTCAATGTCTTTTAGATCAAAGCAAAAGTTGCCTCTTAAGCTTTCGGACTCCGTCTCCGAGTTGGACAGCAGTTGACAGCTTTTACCTCTTTGCCTAGCCTAATTTACTTTTAATTATTATAATGACTTGAAGTTCGACAAATTAGCCTTAATGCTAGCAAGTGCGTCAGCGAAGACAAATGACATCCTTCAAAGGTAAATAATCAAAAATGTGTCGATGGGGGGTAAGAAAAAGAACTCTAGTTAAATGAGTTAATGTCCTTTGGCTTTGCCTTTCAAAGCATACAAATTAGTTGAGAAATCCTTTAGTTTGTTCTTAGTGTAATGAATGTTGAAGTACTTTACTTTGATGGCTAATCAGTTGGAAAGTTGCCAGTTAAGCGAAAGTGGCTCTTAGCAATTTGATTAAGAAAAAATCATTGAGGTTTGTGATTTGTATAAAAATTACAGTAGCTTGAGAAAAAAAGAACTCTTAACTTAAAGTGTAATTAATTAAAATAAGTAAAAAACTTGAGAAAGATTTCGCAGACTTCAAAAGCTGCAGCAAACACAAATTTCATATCTAGCATATTTCTGTGAAAAGTTGAGGCAACTTTTTCATTTTTGCTTTTTTGTGTTCTATATATTAACAAAAAGCACGCAATTAACGAAGGTGTTTTAAGATTGCATAACTCACAGAGTCTACAGAGTCCTTCTGGCAAATATTGTTCTTGTTGCAAGTTATGCTAAGAAAAATAAATTTCACATAAACAAAAGCGAAAAAAACACAAATGAAAAGAAACGACAAGAAAAGAAAGCAGCACCCAACACAAATTACAAACAAAAGAAGTATAAAAAAAGGACACACAAAAAAAAAACACACACACAAAATCAACTTTGATTTAAGTTTACAAAAATGCTTAGCAATTGCTTTGCTTTTTTAGCTTTTGTTATTTTTGCTCGGCCTGGCATTCAGAATTTTTTCAGTTTTCTGTTATTTTTTTTTTTGTTGCGTTTTTCTTTTTTTGTTTTTTTGTTCACTCTGTTGATCTCTTTTTCTCCCACTCTGTGTTTTTGTGTTGTGGATTAACAGGCAACAAAAATATTTTATTTTTTATTGTTTAGCAACGCTGATTTGCAGCTCCCTCCGCCTGCCAGCCTTCCCTCCCTTTGGGGGACTTTCCAACTGTTGTCTGAGCGGCGCAGGATTTTGTTGTCACTTCAACACACAAACAAACAAAAATCCACTTGAATTTTTTACACTTTATTTTTTGTACATTTGCAACACGAAAAGCACAGAAGAAGAATATACAACAACAGCAGCAGAAAAAAACAGAAAGAAAAATAATAAAAATCCTGTTCCTGTTTGCACGCGAAATTTGCGCTTGTCTGCCTTACGGCTTGTCAGCTCGCATGTTGCATGGTTTTAGGCGGGATTTGTTGCGCGTTCTCTCGCTCTCTGGGTACTGCATGCCCCACCACGTAAATGTCCCCTTCCTAGGACAGCAAAGCGGCAACTACAAAGGCAACAACAGCCGGAGCCGCAATTTAGACGCCGCCGCCAGTTGTTTAAGAGGGAACGAATGAATGTATCTTTCTTTTCTTTGTTTTTCATTCTTCATCTGTTTGTTGTTCCTCTTGTTGTATGTTTCTGTTTCCTATGCTTGAGGGTCTTAATTTTCGGCATTGTTGCCGCTGTTGCCGCTGTTGCCTACAGAACAACAGTCGTCGAATGAAGGTTAAGCTCAACCTTGTCGCCAGTTGTGAGGTCAACTCCAAAGGGCCTTAATTAATTCCTTGGGGGTTGGGGTGATTTCCAACTGTAAACAATGACCGTTTGGAATATTAAAGTTGCTTCAAGCGGCACAAATTTCCTATGCTTTTTTATAGCAATTTTTACTAATTAATATTTAAATATATTAATTAATTTTTCTCATTTCAAACTGCACATAAAATGTGATATTAAATTGAAAAAATACTATTTTGTGGTATCATTTAGTTGAAAAAATTGAAATAAAACCATTAAAAACCGTTTATTGTTAATTGTATATCATTGCTTTCTATTAATTATGCACACGTTTTAATGAAATATGTTTTAAAAATGGATTTTTAACTTGTCTGCTAAATTTTCATACTCGATTATATTATCTCAATTATAAATTTGCAGTTTTTTCGCCAACTAACCTTATCTCAATTCTTCTTTTAAATGCTTTTACTGAAGTCTTTGATTAAAATTTCACCCGCAACTTTAAAATCTCATTAAATCTGCCAAGTGCAAACTTGTTCAGCACCCAAAGCACATTTCTCCCCAGTTGGTTTTCTTTTTTCTGTTTTTTTTTTTCGCTGAGCATTTTTGTGGTTATTGCCTGTGTATTAAATTAGCATAAATGATTTTTAATAATTATGCTCGTGAAGCATCATTGGGAGGCGTTAGTGTTATGGCCAAATGGCCACGCCCATTTCACACAGCCTCTCCACGAAAAGCAGCTGGCGCACAAATTACAAAATAATGAGCGCCAAGTGCAATGTATTTTTTGGTTTGAATTTTACATTTTACATTCACCGTCCGGCCGACTATTATTTTTATATAATGGGCCATGATGGCAGGCAGCTCTCGCTTTGGCTCTCTGATGTGGATGTGGATGCTCCAATTGCTTCGATGTTACAGTGGCATTCAGCTCAGCTGAAGTTTGAACCGCATCGAGCGAATCTTTTTGCTGAGAATGTTTTTTAATTGCACTTAAAATTTTATTTAAATGCCGCGCACACATGTCGATCGAGCTGAGACTGAATGCAGTAACGATTTAACGAGGGCATTTGTCATTTTCAAACAATTCTTTTAAAAAGTATTTGAGAAGACATCTTATATAAGTGTTTAAAGAAAAAATTTCTTTTATAATATATACTTTATTGACAATACATCTTGATTAAATCTTTTAGTTTGAGATAATCCAATCAAATTCACATTCAAAAAATTCTATATCAATATGCCAAGTAAAATATTTGATATATAGTATTTTGGTATTTTGTTTTATATTTTTAGTATATTTGTAGAATTGGTTTCTATTCGAGATTAATATCGGGTATCTCACAGTCCAGCACTCACGACTGTAGCTTTCTTACCTTTTTTTAATCTTTAACAGTTTCTAATATATATTTATTTTTCTTGTATATTTTCAGGCTGCGCTTTCGTTAAATTTGGTTCGCAACAGGAGGCTCAGTCAGCAATAACCAATTTACACGGAAGTCAAACTATGCCGGTAAGTGATATTGTAACAATACCTAATTTAAATAAATTCTTTGAAAGCTATTATTACCTGCAAAACTTCATCTATTGTTAACGTATTTGATCTGCTTTCGCCTGCTCAAATTAACGTCAAGTGCGCACCTTACAAATTAATAGTCAATTTTGTATGGAAGAAGTTTGCAACATAATACCCATATAATTCCAATTAAACTGACGTGTTTTTCGCACGCAACAACAATTGAATTTGAATTGGGGAATTTGAGTTTCACTTTGCGTTTACGAGTTTGAGTTTCAAATGAAATTCAAGTTGACGCTGAAGTTCTCCCACGCAGCTTTTCTTGCTTCGTCAAATAAAAGAAGCAAGCCTCGAAAATATTTTAAGCTTTTTATTTCCTTTTATTTTTGTTCGCGTTGTTCACAAATTCACAATTTTGTTTATTTATTTTTCGTGTTTTTTTTTTTTTTTGTTGTATTTTTTCATCATTTGTCAAGGACATGCACTTGTGTGCGAATAATGCGAAACTAATGAAATTTTCAACCTGAAGTACTTAAGGTACTTTCATTTGCTTGTTGGAGCTGCGCTGCTGTTGTTGTCATTCCTTGTTGTTCTGTGCAAAAAGTACTTAACAAACTTCATTTAAGCTAGAAGTGGCAAGGTCCCCAAGCTTTGGTTGCATTTTAAAAATAAATTAGAATTAAATGCGAAATTAAATTAAATAGCTAGAAGGAATGATTATTATATTATTGTATTCGGTTTGTGCTCCACTTCAATTGAAAATCAAGAGCATACTTTTCTCTAATATTCTAAAAAAGCAAAAGCATGTGATGTATATAGAAATCACAGCGACAAATTGTTTGGCAACCGAGAAGCTAAAGCTGAAGGTTTTTTGCCTTTGTGCTGCGATTTTGTGCCGACGAGTGACTTCAATATACGGAAATTTGTAAGAAAACACCATATAACTAAATATATATGTATCTATGTGTGTGTACATATGTATGTGTGTAAGTGAGTGGGAGTATATATGCTCTATGACAACGTTTGCTGCTGCTCGCTCTCTCTCTCTCTGTCGGCCTCAGTCGCGGTGCGGGAATTATTTTTTCTTGTGCGAAAATAAATGAAATTTGCATGACACTTGAGTTATTTTGCACGTAAATTGCTTCTTTTGACAAACAACACAAGCGAATACACAAAATCAGCCAACGAGCGGGTACTGTTTGTGGGAAGGGGCGGGGTATAAAGCAAACTGAAATGGTTGCCATTGTTGTATTTTCGGTGTTTACATCAGTGCAGCGAACATTTCGCATCCAAGTCAACTCACTAGAAGAGTGCAGATAAGAGAGTGAGAGAGGGAGGAAGAAGGGGAATGTGTACTGTTTGTTGCTCCTTCTTCTTCTTCTTCTACTTCTACTACTTCTTCTTGTTCTTCTTGTTCCTCGCTCTGGCTTTATTTACCACTCAGATTGCTGCTGGCTTTACGAAAGCGAAACGAATTTTACATTTTCGGTTTTGTGTGTGTGTGTGTGTGTCGAGCAAAGCTTCGTTCGCAACGGACTTGAGCTATGCGCCTCTATACGCGCTTCTCACTCACTCTTTTGTAGCCCACAACTCGTTGTCGCTGTCGCATTTAAATTCAAATTCAAATATTGTTGATGAAATTTGTTGCTTAATTTGCAATTTAGATGCGTTTTTAAACAAACGCTGCGCCATTTTCCTCCACGCTGTGCGCGCGAGAATGAAATCATGTGTTTACTTAGGCGGAAATTCTTGATGATGATAATGATGATGGCGCCAGCTCGGTGCGATTGCTGTTTCGCTTTTGCCGTAATTACAGACCATAGCTTGGCATGGTTGAAGGAATAGCAAAATCAATGTAAAATGCCGCAGGGCTCTAAACACATTTTTTACAATAACACAACTTGAGAAACGGGGAAAGAGAACGAGAGAAAGAGAGTTTTCCCCCTTTCATCAGACATTGGCAAATATGTATGAGTGAAAACTTCAAATACATAGCCGCAAGTGAGGCTACAACTACACCGAACCGCAAAACAAATAAACCAACAACATCCCCCAAAAAAAATGTATAAATCCAATCCAAATCAGGGCAAACAGTTGGCCCCAGCTTAAGTCAATCACCAAGCTGTCATTTCCCCCTTTCCCCCTTTAGACCGTCACATTTTACAGCTGATTGCAGCCAATATACAGGAAAATCAAAGCATAGCCCGAGGTGTTTTCGGTGTGTGTGTGCTTGGAAGTTTTGATATTCTCAGCATTGAATGTGATGATATCTTATCTGGTTTCTCCGTAAAAACTACAATATTTTTGAACCTATGCAAATATGCTTTTCAACTACTTAGTTGGACAGGCTATTTAGCCTATTCCCCCATCTGATGGCGACCTCGTTGATCACACAGGCATAAAACGCTGCAGGCCTAGAACAACTAACTGCACTTCACTCTTAACACTCCAAATAATGCTCAGCACACGACAGCAGCAGCAACAGCAACAGCAACAGCAGCTGCCCGGCGGCTCATTACTTGGCTGCCATGTCTGACCTGCCACGCCCAAAAATGCGGCACGCCCTCAGGGCTGTACTCCTTAACGTCAGAACTAACAACGACAGCTGCAATTTTTCACCTGGGCAATTTTTAAGATGAGCAGCAGCAGCATCAGAAGAAGAAGTAGGAAGAAGCAAGAACTCGACTATTCCAAATTGCTAGCTAGCGTGAAAAAGCGTCAAGGTGTGTGTGTGTGTGTGTGAGGAAAATGAGTAGAGCAATTTCAGTTGGTTCTGTTCTGTTCTGTGTTTTTTTTTATCAACCATTCTTGTTTTAATTTTAAGAGCGCGTAATTTTTTTCGTTTACCTGCCTGCGCATTAAGCATTTTAATGTCAGTTAGGTGGAGTAAAGGGAAGAGGAGAGTGCGGCTGCCAAGTTGGCAGTTGTAATTGCAATTTGGCATTACGACTCTCACTCGTTCTCGCTCTCTGGTAGCCAGGTAATTAGCGCAAAACGACGCGGCAGCTGTTGTATAAAATTTTTAGTAGCTTGCACAAAAGTATGCTACACTTTTGCTCCTGCATATATTAATTATACACCGGGCCAGAGCCAAATTGCTAAGTGCAACAGCAACAACATCAGCAAGTTGGCACAGGAAAAAAAATTGATTGCCTACCTGCAGGCGTCAAAGTTGCCACAGCAGCAGCAACAGCAGCAGCAGACAAACCGCAAGTTAATTTCAAGCTTAACAAAGTTTTCTTTTTCGATGCTGCTCACACACTCTCGGTCTATCTCCCTCACTCTCTCTCATCTCTCGGACTTGTCCGGACAGGCTTGGCTTTCATGTTGATGTACCACAAAAAGCTTTTAAAAAATTTTTGATTACGCCAAACCTTAAGCAGCTTATGCACGCCACGCCCTGAATAGTCACCCCGCCCTCCATGGGAAACCAGCACTCATTAAAAAGGAATTTACAGTCGGATGCAGAGTGTGAGAGAGGGCAGCCAGGCAGTCAGCCAGCTAGCCAGATCTGTGCCCAGAGAGTGGACAGTTTCTATTCTCTGTCCATGCATTGAGTTTGTTTGTTGTTAATCCTCTGGCACTCAACATGTTATAAGTCGCTTTTAGTGCGGTTTGCAAACGTTTTCTAAATAGAAGCACCCACAAATGTACAGAAAAAATAACACACAGAAAGTATTCTAAACAACAGTGATGACAAGTCGAAATCGCAATACACTTCTTTTACTTGTATACAAAAGTTATGAAAGAAAAATATGGAACAACAAAATGCTAAGATCTAAATTTCAAATAATTTCACATAAATAATAAAGATAACTTCCTTTCTGTGAAACTGCCTGCCTAGTCGTTATGACCTCCCAGTTTGTGTAGAGTATTAAAAAGTTTACAGTTGTAAACAATAATTTCGTATTCACTCAACACAACATTCGCTTTTTTCCACACATTTGCATAAGCCGCTGACGCGATTTTTTGGCCCCCTAGGTAGGTGTGTGTATGCTGTGTGTGTTGTGTGTAAATGCGGCGTGACTGCTTGTTAATGAAAGCGCGCGCATGCATTAAAGCTGCTCTCTAAATGCTTTTGATTGGCGAAGCGCAAAAGCGCCCAGCAAAAGCAAAAATGGCCAACAGCATCAGCAGCTGCAAAGCAAATCCAGAAACATTTACAAATGGGAGCAAGCTATATATCGTACATAAATAAATATTTTAAATTACAGTCAAAGTGACACACAGCAACAGCGAAGCAAAAAAAAAAAGAACTTAAAGCCCGCATATTCGACTTCGAATAAATTAGGCAATTAGCATTTCTTTCTTTCAACTCCCACTCATTTTGTTTGTTGTTTGTTATTTTACTGGTCAGGGCACGCATTTGAAAATTGTGTTTGTGTTGCCAAAGTAAATGGTCGAAAATGGGTTGACTTTTGCTTAACAAAATTTGCATAGGCCAGCCTCTGTTTCTGTTTGCTTTGCCTTCTCCAAAAAATAAACATAAAACACACTTGACATTCTCTCTCAAAGGTGGCAGGCAGCAAAACTGCGTGGAAATGTGACCATGCTTCAAAGGACAGCATCAAAAGTAATGCTAAACTTTTGCTCGGATTATGCCAAGCTAATAAGCTCGTGGATAGCTTAATTAGGCTTTCGTTGCTGAGCGCACTTCAAGCATAGTTCAGAACAAAGTTTGCTAAACATAAATGAAATATAACACAAGAAACGATAGCCAGAATTTATACAGGGAAAAGTTATAAGTAAATTCTTTGAAAATATATTTAAATAAGAAAATAAATAATAATAAATGATGATTAAGTATTAAATATAATTCAAATTTCTTATTAAATAAATTAAATTAAATAAAAAAAAATATATATAATTGAGGATTAAGAGAGCTTCTCAGCAGATTCTTAAAAAAAATTCAATTAAATACAAAAATCAATTAATTCTTCGCACTATAAATTGGAATGAGAAATATAATTTAAATCTCTTCAGGTAAATAAAGATATTTCATATAATTTTCTACGCAATAAATCAAAAAAATTGAGAGAAGAGCTCAGCATAATAAATGAATAATAATTCATTCAAATTAATAATAATAAAAATATCACCTTAATCACTGCAGAGTATTTTTAATATAATTTTCTTACCAAAACCAAAGTTTTTGAGGATTGTTAACGCAATTTAAAGCGATGCTTGTTTCGAGTGCAATGATTTAAAAATTGCTTAAACGGGCACATAAGTATGCTTAAGGAGAAGCAGCTGAAAAAATAACACAACACAGCAACCCACCCACACACACACACTCGCACACACACAACTAGCAACAACAATAAGAACAATAACGATAACAAGAACGACAGCGCCAAAACACAATCAGGCAGGCAACAGCCAGCCAACAACAACAACAACAACGACGATGCGATGCGATGCGAGTTTTCTCCTGTTTTTCCATTGTTCGCAGCTGCTGCACATTAGAAATTCAACTTCGTCTACTTTTAGGCGCTCAACAGCGGCAAAAGCAACAACAAACAAAGCGACAACAACAACAACAACACGAATACAATGGCGTGTGAATTAAAATAGAAAAGCTGAGTCCGGGGCTTCTTCGTCTTCTTCTTCTTGTTTTTCTACTTGGCCGTCATCTTGACGTTGCCAAGGTGCGAGTGCTTGGCGAGATGTGTGCTCCGCTCAAGCGTAAAGGCAGAAGGCGGGCTGACAGGCTTCTCCACCACACTTCGCAACAACATTTGCGCCATATTGGACGCCATTTTTTGTCAAGTCACATTAAGCGATGCGTCTGCCTGACGAAAATTGAACGCTCTGCCAACCCGACGCGTCGCGTCGCACCGCGTTGGCCAGCAGCAGCAGCCACGACGACGACGAAATTGTTGTATAAATAAAAGCATAATTGATGCGAGCTCGAAAACAACACGAACAACAATAGCAACAACAGCAGCAAAAGAATGCCACGCAAAAACTGAACGCGTAGCACTCGGCGCTTCGCATATGTTGCGCCAATTCAGCCATGAGCCGCAACAAAAACAATGAAAAAAATAAGTAAGTGTGTGTGGTAGATAGAGCACTGATGGACTAACAGATACGCTGTAGATAAGAGAAGAAAATTTCAATTATATTCAAAGCTTTGTCTTGCAGATAACTGTCTTCAATGCAGAGATATATAATGAATTTGATAATAACTATTTTGAATTAAACAATTTGTTTTATAGATACTTAATTAAAGGTTACCCTTTATACAAAATAAGTATCACGAAATACTATAATATATAGTAAAAGACTTCGTTACTATTCTAAATATAGAAACAGCTTGATCCAGCGTTTGTTTAGTAGATTAATATTGCATTAAATTGACAGTTGTATTTATTATACGTTAAATTCTTCTCTAATTGAATTAAATGACTTTAGCATACCCTCTATTCAACCAAATTCACAGTTGAATGCGAAGTGAACCAAAAAAAAAAAAAAAAAGGCGGAAAAGAAAAACCGAATGCGCGCACAAAAATTTGTTTCTTTTGCATATTTTACGCTGCTCGTTTCAGACTTTGGGCAAAAATGTGACTGTGAAAACAGGTTGGCGGAAAGGAACGGACGCATATCATTTCTGGACGGACTTCAAATCGTATTTACGTAGCGCCAAGCGCCATCGCATTGGCATTTTTCACTTCTTTTACTCCGATTCAGCTGCTACTTTTATTGCCCTGCAAACGATGACTCAGTCTCACTCTCAGTCCCATTCTCAGTCTCAGTTGCTTTCTCTGTATGTGCTTGTGTGTGTGTGTGTGTTGTCAGCTTGCAGATTTGTTTTTTTACACATGACGATGGGAAATTAATTTGAAATTTAAATGCGCGTTTTGGCAGCTGGGGAATGTCTTTGATGATCGCTCTGCAGCATCGTTTCGTTTGTCTTTTACGGCATGTGTTACTTCTATTTGTTTGTGTTTGTGTAGCATAATGAGCGAAGCGTGACAGCATTTTCTCCTCGCTGCATACATTGAACATAAGGTGTTATCTTTTGTGAGAAAACAGAAAAAAAAAACGTAGAAATTCAACTCTGATCAACTGTTGCGAGTAAATTGAAATTTATCTACTGTGAGTAACGACATGAATATGCGATGATGTGTGCTAGATACCAAATTGAGTTAATTGGTTAATTAAAGGAATCGTAAAAATTGATATAAGATACATATAAATATTTATAGGAATAATATTAAAATATGTCAATAAATTAAGATATGTTGTTGTTATGAATTGAATTGAATATTTGGGTAAATAAAAGTATCTGTCAAGAAATAAATATAAATATAATTCATAAATTCATCAATTCTTAAAACTCGAAAATAAATGGATGAATGAACATTGTAAGAATGTTTATTTTGTAATACAAATTTGTATATAACTTCCTTCCAGTAATCCACTGTACTGAATTAGTATTGAATACTCTCATTATTTGGCTAAAAATAGTAGTTTATATTCGTATAAAGTGCGTGCGATTAATTGCGGAAGTCTGTTTGCGTTACTTGCACTTTTCCACAACTCATTTGTTGCTGCTTAACACATTTTTGTGGCGCCTCAGCATATGCCACAGCAGACACGACAGCGAACATAAATCTTGTGGCATTGGCGCCCCGAAAAAGCGGAGCCACCACCCGAAAGCAACCATTACCACCACTAAATCAGTGATGTTTAGCATATTAGACACATGCACAGGGGCCAATCTACTGCGTATCCTTTCCTCTTTCCTCCTTGTTCCTTCCCCCTGCACGATATTGATTTGGCAGCGTTGAGAATCTCTCTCGCAGCCTGCCATCAATTTCAATTTTGCTCCAGCGGCGCAAATCCAAACAGCGCCTGCCACATACAATTTTCTGGTATTGCCTGCAGACAGGCGTCTCTGCCGGGTATCCTGCGCCGCACCCCCTTTCCACCTACCTAGCTACGAGTACACATACAGCAGCAGCACCTTGCCCCAAAGCCACTTTTTCGGTAAACTAATTTTCTTGCTTCAATATCTTGACAGTGAAATTGGCACGACGCTGGCAAAACGCAATCAAACCAACGCACACACAGCCCTCACAGTTTACACACTGTGAGTGTGTGTGTGAGAGTGTATGTGTGTGTATATTGGTATATAAATAAGCAGCGTACATTTTTAGGTGGCGATACCTTTCGCCCAACTGTTTGCTATTGACATCACGTTTCGTTTAAGCCAAAAACTGAACCAGTGACGCGCCCAGCTCTTCATTGCATATTTTTGTGGTGCTAACAGAACATAAATTTTTTTTTATTCTTCAAGTTGGTTTAGTCACCGGAAATTTAAGCCAAGAGTCGCCAAGTTGCTTATTAAAAACTTGCTACTTTCAAAATGAGTAAGTAGTGGAGACGAAGAAGTAGAAGAAAAAGTGATGCTCAATTTGTCTTGTGCGTCAAGTAAAAATCTCACATTTCCTAGGCACATAAAAGGCACATCGTAATGGGTCGACTGTTGGAGTTTTCTTGTCTTGTTCTTGTGGACGACGACGCGGCTCATAAAAAACTCATGGCAGCTAAAAGCGCAAAACTTCCGGGCTTTTTGTGTAGGAAACGCGCTGTGCTGCGTGCATCATTAAAAATGGCATGGCCATGTCGCGTGAGGCAACCGAAAAAACTGTTGTATGCAACCATACCATAAAAAAAAATACATAGAATGAGTTGCAGCTGGAGTGCACAATTTGTTGCGACACCAGCTCTCGAGTTAGCGTGCGCAACAGCACGTTATAAACAATTTTAATAGACTTGCTTGAGGCCAAACATTGGCACAGCCAATCCACAAGCAAATCCCTTCCTGCCACCAAGTGCACCAAGTTCTTCCTTTGACAACATTGTCGACCATCTGCTGCTGCTTCTTCTTCTTCGACCATTGTCTTTTGCATCGTTTTTTTTTTGGTTCTCAACTCATCTCATGGTCGTTGTCTACGTGCTTCAAGCTGCAAACTGCAAGTGGCGTCCAATGTGGCGGCTACTTAATTTAATGCACGTCTGTTTGCATAAACCCAAACCTTATTGAATCGAGCGGCGCTGAGCGCACAAATGGCGGGCCGCATCATCAATGTATGGGCACGTTCCACTGCCGCCTCCAGCAAACTGCAACTGCTGTCGATGCTTCTGTTACTGCTGCTGCTGCAGCCGGAGCAAGAGCAACCAAGCTGCAGCAGCAAATGATGAGCAAACTTCAATTCAGATGTGGATGCAGACAACGTCTGGGCATAAACTTTAATGAGGTACACGAACTGGTCAGCACAGAAATTGAATGCCGACGTGATTTGACAAGACTTCTCAAAAACTAAGAAAAACACTTTTAAATTTTTGGTAAAAATAAACTAAATTAACGAACGGTCTTAAAAATCAATTTAATATCTTATTGAATGGCAGCAAAGTGTACATTTTGTAAGATTTTTATGATAAGTAATTAATGTGTAGTTATTAAATTAAATTCTGGAGATTGTGAACAACAATTTCAATTAAAAAAGTCACAGTGGAATTATAAAACATATTTTTTAGCAGCTTTTTAAATGCAAATGATTATGAACTGTTTTTAAATTTCTTCATAGAAAAATTTTAATTCCAAAATTTCAGTTACTATCTTATACAATAAAATAATATGAAATTCAATTAGTAGTTCAAATGTTTTACTTGCAATGAAATAATTTTAAATTTAATATATAATATTAAAGCACATTTCTGTGAAACAACAATTCTTACAGTTTTGTCATTCTTCAAATTAAAAGTTAATTTTAAGCTATTTCAAATTCTATTCAACTTCAAGCGAATTTCTTGCGCATAACTTCAAGTTAAAGCGGACATCTTCAATATCATTTCCGTAGCGTGGATAACAATTTTATTTATAGTTGAAATTGTGTCCTTTTAGTCTTGATTTTACTTCCAACCAAAAAAAAAAAAATGTTGTCAATTTTCAGTTGTCTATTTTTTTTTTTTTTTGCTCGGGAGTAGGGACAAAAAAAGTTTTGCGGCGTTGTCTCCTCGCTGCTTGTCAAGTTTTGTTTAGTTGTTTGTTTGGTTGGTGCTCTGCTTCGGCTGCTGCTCTTGCATACCTTGAGGCGACGCTGCGCTGCGCTGTGGCACTGTCAGCTGTATCCTAGCTTGGCTTTTGTGGCATTGCTTTTAAGTTAATAGTGCTGCATATTTTGTGGCAAATACTCCCAAAGGTATTTCGCATGCTTTTAAAGCTGCCACCCGAAAAAAACTAAGAGAATGGCAAACCCTTTTTCTTTTTGTCGCTTCTGCTGTTTGTTGTTTTGTTGTTACTCGTGGGCTGCTTTAGATTTTTATCACAGAGAGAGCAAAACACTTCAACTTTAAGGGCCAGCCTTTTTCCGGTCGCCTGCTTCCTCTGGCGTCTGCATTTGCCACGTTTACGTGCCAATGATGACAATTGCTTTTCTTTCTGGCCGCTGCTTCGATTTTGGCTTTCGCTTTGGCTTTGCCTGCGCCTTGGCATTTATTTTCTCTTTTTTTGTTCTTGTTGTTTTGCACGTCGTCGTTGTCGATGGTTTTTCGCCGCTTGTCTACAATTTCAATAAAATTTTATTAACGAATTCCGGCGACGGTCGGCGGCGGCGATGACAAGGCAGCATTCGGCAATAGCACTCGTACTTCTCTCTTTCTTGTCCATGCCCATTTTTATACCTTCAGTCGAATCGATATTATTATTACAATAACAGCAGCAGCAGCAGCAGCGGCAGAAGCAACAACAACTGTAGCAATTGCCTGTCAGCATTGTACTTGTCGATTTTGCAGCTTACTTTGCTGGCATTGCATACTTTTAAGGCGCTTTGACAATTCTTTTTATCTGCGCCAGGACGACGCGGACGTCGCTTGTTTGTTTGTCATTTACGCCCCACACCTAACCCCCTCACTCTGTCTCTCTCTCTCTTTCTCTGGCCTCCCCTGTGGGCCAAGTTGAAAGCCCGCAGTTCAATTCTCAATGGCGCAGCAGTTTTTCTTTCTTTCTAATGGCGGCATTTCCGTTTCGAAGTCGTCGCCAGCGTCGCCGACGTCTTCAAGTTTTGCTTTATTTTCCTCTTTTCGTACTATATATATACAAACGTATATATATTTTTTGCTCAGCTCACCGAAAGTTTACATCAATTTTTGCTCAATTTTATTATTTTCATCTTCATTTTCACAGCGCCCGCGCTCAAATCTATAATTGTATTTATGTCAACTTTTTAAATAGATGATGTGCTTAGTGCGCGCTCCTCCATTCGCTTTCTCTCTCAGTCTTACTCTAGAGAATATATTTGGCATTATAATAATGACTTTGCTTTTGTGATAACGACTTACGGAAATGTTTGGGCATGTCATTAGCATTGCCTTGACTTGGCAGCCAAGATGAAGAAATTTGTCGCAAAACGATATTATTAATAGAGTGAAACACATCGAGAGCGAATTTATTGGGCGCCAAGCGAGTATGCAAAATAGCTGTTAAATTTATGTGCAAAGTTCTAAGTGCAATATAAATTAAAAGACTATGTGCATAAAGACAAAGGGAGAGAGCGAGCCAACGCGCCGTATGAGTAATTGTGCAATTCGTAAATTGCAAACTAAATGAAAGGGAAGTCGTAAGTACTTTTAAGCACGTCGTTGTCTGCTGAAAGCCAAGCAACAAATCAACGTAGAGACTCTAAAGAAATATTGTACACATTTAAAATTATGATCGATTGCAGAAAGTAGCAGACCTTCAATCGAATAATAAAGCACCTTAAGTGACTCATTGCATTGTCTTGTCAGTTCTGTTCAATCTCAAAAAGGAACTCTCTTCCCTCTCACAAACCACAGTCTCAATTTGCCACTCTCAGATGCAATTAAAGTCTATGCCCACTACTATCTCTACTACTCTCAGAGTAGCTTCAGCAACTTTTCGCTGGCAAAAACATTTTTGACTTTCAACTTGGCCAACAAATAGCACAGCAAGGGCAACAACTCTAAACAAAAACAAGAACAAGAAGAATGCCAACCGAAAAGAGTCCAAAAACTATCAACTGTAATCAAGTTGCCTAGCCTAAAGCACACTAAAAGCAAAAGCTGCTAAAAAGCATTAAGGCTGCAGCCAGAGGCACACAAAAAACTATAGACGGAAGTCGGCAGACATTAGTGCCAAAAGTGCGTCACAAACAATATTTCCGTATCAACAACGACAACAACAACAACAACAGCAACAATAGTTGGGTAGCAAAAGGATGCGCTGGGCATAGCCTAGACACTTTTTAAGAGATTAAATTTTCGGGGGGCTCAGTGTCGTCGTCGTCGACGTCGTCGTCTGCACCCCAAAAACTGTAGAGAAACATTTACGGTAAGCACATTCACACACACACATAAACACACACACAGGACACACATGAGCCGCTTGCAAACTTTTGCCAAACAACAATGGCAGCAAACTATAAGAGGGGGAAAGGATGAGTGAAGGAGAAGAGTAGAGAGTTGAGAGGGCTGGGCATTTGGGTTAGCAGACTGCAACTAAAATAGCCAGCAGCATTTTTGCGTTTACGTTGTTTAAACATGCGCAAAGTTCAGGGTTTGAACTTTTATCAAACATACGCTATGCCAAACCAGGCACAGCATACTTTTTGGGTTACATCATCATGAAGAACAACAAGAACAAGTGGAACAACATCGCAGAGCAGTGCAGAGCAGAGCTGAGAGTCCTGGGCCATGTAAAGCAACTATCAGCGCCTGGGGCTCAGCTTGTTATTTCAGCTTGGCTCACTTCCTTGTTGTGCGAATGTGCGACGCATAGATACCAAAAAGGACATTAAGGAAATTACCGAAAAATTAGTAATACCAGAGTATAAATTACCAGCAGCATAATTTCCGAATGGAATGGGCGGGAAGAACACTCAACACGCCAAGATCAAGGAAGTGGAAAATCTTTTCTATACATATATATAATATTTGTACATGCTTAAATATTTAAGTGCAAAGTTATTCCAGCAAATGCACAAAACTGTTAAATCTCAGTTAGGAGTTTCTTCGGAATGTAAATATTTTATTTCGTTTAAATTTTCAAACAACTATTTGTTGGCGGATTAAACGCACAATTTAAATGCGCAGTAGCAAGAAATTATTATGTGGGAACAACTTATATAGAAATTAAAATTATTCGCTGCCGCTTTACGCATTTTTGCATACCATAAATATTTCATGAGGCGGCAGCCACAAAAACTGACAGCTGTCAAAACGCGACTGTTTCAAAATGTAAAATTTCAAGTGTGTATACAATTTAACATAGCATACATTTGGGCGCTGAGAAGAAGAAGAAGAAGAAGAAGAAGAGAGAAGGAGAAGGCGCATTAAGAGGCTGCTTTCAATTTTCATTTGGCAAACTTGGCGCGAGAAACTTGATGACTGTCAAAAGTTGTTGCTGCTGCTGTCGCTGTCGTTGTCCTTTGCTGGGGACTGTGACTGACTGCGTCCCAGGCGATTAGAGACGACGCCACAAAGTGTAGCAGAGTATGCAACAAATAACGAAAAATTTTTAACACAAAATCTTTTAATCCCAATGAACTGTAGCTGTCCATTCGAGTGCCTCGACTCGACAGCATCGTGTCCAAAACAAACGTCGCAGGCATTTACTTAATCGACAAGGGATTAGGTTGCACCAGCAGCAGCTAGCTAAAGAACTGAGATGGAGATGGGGAAGGGGATAGAGAGTAGAATGTTTTCATCTGTGTGTTGGCCACTTTAAATTGAGAATTATTGTCGCAAACAACAAATGTATGGGGCACTAAGAGAGAGTGGACGTGAATGAATCCTAGTCCGACTGCGACTGCGACTGCGACAGAGACCGAGAGACCGAGGCCGAGTTCGAGGCACTACTGAGCACCGGAGCCTTTGATAAGGATATATTGTGTCTCACGCAGTTGGACAGCTTTAATCTGGGGCTACGGTGTCCCGGATCCACAGCGTACGTGCTTAATTTTGTTTGCACTTTTAAGCCAGCCTCGTTTGACCCCGCCAACCAACCCCCGCCCAACCATCCAACCAATCTGCGACGCCTGCAGTTAGGCTACAAAAATCACGCAGCAGGCGGTGTTTTTGCCAGGACAAAAGCGAAGGATGCGACATTGCCAACGGCCGCATGCGCTTGCCAAGGATTAGCGCTGATTGAAATTGCAAATGAAAATTTATTTTTACTGCGTACCCACTTGCTCTTCCATCCGCTCTCTCCTCTCTCTTTTCTTGCTGCTGCCACACAAATGGTTGCCAATGTTAGTTTTGCAGAGCTCATCGACAGCATGAATGAAGAAGGTTGAGAGAATACTCCCCCACAGCATTTGGGTCAAAGCGCATTGTATTAAAATTTAATTGAGTAACTGACATTTTATTTTTGTATAATTAAATTAAGCCCCAGCTTAGCGTTTGATTTTAATTTGTGCGACATTTGTCTGCTGCCCGGTTGCATGTGCTGCTCTCTCTCTCTCTGTCTCTTTTTGTCTCGCTCTGGGCTGTCACAACAATGGCGAGTGCCACGCCCACACACTGGGTCTCCAATTGATTGCAGCTCTCCATTATTTCGCCATTAAATTTGTTTATATAAATATTAATGCGGCGCCTGAACTGGCCGCAGGATTAGTTGGCAAAAATTATGTTAAGTTCGCAGTTTTTTATTGTACGGTAAGCCGGGGCAGTGGCATTGCCACATAATTTATTAGCCAGCCATTTGAGCCCAATTGCGCAGCTGTGTTCGGTGCCGCGTCCTAGACATTATTGGCCATCAAGGGCTTAACAAATTGATTGCCTCACAATGGCACGCTAGAAAGTTGCGAGGAGTGAGTGAACAATATGGAAATTAATTCAATGCGTCGACAGCAGCTAATCGAAATCAAAACCCAAAAAAAAGGCACAGCATTTAGTTGTCTACAATTGTCTAAAGAGCCTACAAAAGAATATAAATAAATTGGCACTTACTATAGTAAAGTTCAACAGACGTATGCTTAATATAGTATTTAAAAGATGCAACTTTAAAAAAAAGCAAACAAATATACTATACACTCAATATAATAAATTTGAATTGACGTATACTTAATATATTAAAAAGTGAAGGCAATTCATGTAGCTGTCTGGAATTATTAAAAGTAATACTTAAAAAGAAAATTAAAGAATAAAACTAAATATAACAAAATTCAACAAACGTATACTTGATATAATGAAAACCAAACATAGGAAGAAGACAGCTTCACATACGTATGCTTAATATAATAAAGAGCTACACTTAATAAAACACATTTTAACGCAAACAACGAGCACATTTATTAATTGCATTGTACATTATTAATAGCAAAGAAGAAAGCTATCAAAACTCAATTTACACCCGAGAGAGCACAGTGCTGATTAAGAAACTAATTTGAAGAAGCATTAACTCATTCGACTGTTTGCCTTATGGATAACATTACAAAGTAATGTTGAGCATTTGCTGTGTGTGGCGCCTCGAAACGCTAAGCAAATATTAGCCATGTTCGTCGTTGCCCACTTTTTTTTTTTTAATAATAAAAATTTCATTATTTTAACAAACAGCGAGCGTACAAATTATTAGCACATGCAGCGGAAACGCGAAGGGACGACGGACGACAGACGAACGGACGTCGGACGACTTACAATGTTTTTAATTAAAAAATCCTTTGGTCAAGCAATTATGAGCTACATTAAAACAAACACGAGGCAGAAACGCAAAGGGGGGGCGCCGCATTATTAACAGGAAGAGTGCGACGAGTATAACAAGCAGCAAAAGCAAAGCTTTCATCTCGGTGCCGTGCGCTGACCTAAGTAAATATTAATAAAACATATTAATAAAACGGAAACTGGGGCGCCCAACAAAACCCAACGGCTATTTGCATATAATTCCTGTAATGCACGAGAAACCTTTGCATCCCTTTGCAGTGTGCGAGAGAGCTTAAGACAATTTCAAATATGCATAGCTTTAAATTTGGCTTAACTGATAGGAATTGGAATATCTCATGTGGCCATTATTTAAGTGCCCAGCCAGAACAGTCATCCACACCTTGAAATGACTTTTACTTGGAATTTATTGCATACTTTTAGGCGCGCTGTCATTACAATTAAACCCAAGAAGCACACACATACTTACATACGCCATTTAAGAGCCGTCCATTTTGTGAGGCTTACTTAAAAATTACATAAATTTTGCTTTATTTGCCCTAAGCCTAAAACCTCGAGCTCAGATCAGATCTTTGGAGCCAAACACAAAAACCCCATACATAAAGTATGCAATTAAATTTTCACTTAAACGATTATCACATAAATCCAGAGGCCAAGCCAAACGTGTTTGCATTTAAATTAAAAGAGCCATTTTTCTTCGACACGGCAGCGAGTGAGTGTGAGTGTGTCTCTGTGTGTGTGTGTGTGTGTGGAGTAACAAAAGCAATAGCAAGCGGAGGATGTGAGGATGTGAATGCGGCATAAACCACAAAGAACCCGCCCACCTTATGATAACGCCATTACTGAAGCAGGACCACGTATGCTTCATGTGGCTGGCAGTTATCTGCCTTGAACCGCAAACGCCTAGCACGTAGACACACACACTAGCATACACACAGACACACACACACACTCAGAGACTGTGTGAGAGGCGAACCCGTTGTATATATTTGCTTATGTTAATTGCCGTTGAATCCATTTCCATTAAGATGCAAGTCCTGCCACTGACGATAATTCCACACCCACTCTCGCACACTCTCACACTCACACACACACACACAGACTCAGCGTAATTGCCAACTGGCTGTAAGTGTAAGGGTAGCGGTCCACAGAAAGTATGCCTTGACCTACGTCCGAAGGCTGCCTGCGTCCCGCTGTTGCTTTTCAATATGCACAGCAATATCCTTTGGTAAACACACAGCAGAGCAAAGGACCAAAGAACACAGACCAGAGACCAGCAACGAGTCATAACCATTATATTATACAATAACAAAAAAGCCTCGGCATACCAAGTGGCGCGCTAATGCCAAGCGTACGACTTCCTTTTCGCCTCTTCCTTTTCGCCTCCTTGCAACTGCTGCCTTCTGCTTTCTGCCTTCTGCCTGCGGCTGGTACGTGCTCTTACATATTAGTAAACTTCATAATTTTTAATTGATACATTAAATTTCGTGCAAATATTAGCAGAGAGTTTTGTGGACCAGGCGCGCGTCTTGAGTGACAGCTTAACGATGTAAAGCTCAGTTTATTATGCATGGCGGAACGCATTGGGATTATCCACAAGCCTCTCTCAACATTTACTTATATTTTTATTTCTTCTTTTTCGTTGGGTGACATTTTGCAAGTAGGCGTAGCGCTTTGTGTTTGATCTCCTGTCACATTTTCGAACTTGGCACAAAACTTGGCAATACTTTAGACCATCAATCTAAGCCTGACCATTTTGATTGCTTACAGCTTATTTTATGCTATGGCCACGTCGAAGCAGCGTAAAACTTGAGGTTTCTTGCGTCTACAAATAGTTGACAAACTTTTTAATGACGACAAGGAATATGTAAGCATATAATAAGCGGCGTTTTCATATCTTGTCCCAAAAAGTTAGCTGCTGTCTCCAGAAAACGAAACAACATAGTCAACACTTTTGGATACTTTGAACTGTTTGCGTACATTTAGCTGCACTCAAAAGCAATTTTTGGCATTGACTTGCGCCTGGTATAACGACTTTACTTTACTTTTTTTTGTTGAGAGGCTGAAGCACTCAGCAGCAACGCTTGGCACTCAACCGCAAATGCATTTCAACGTAAAGTTTTTAAACAAATATTTGCACAACTGGCAGGCAGGACAAGATAGCGAGGGGAGGGGAGGACACGGTTCATTCTTTTTGTTTTTTGCACCGGCATTCAAACAATGCGCACCCAGGCGAACTGTGCAAGGAGCAGCAACGGCAGCAGTCCAGAAATCTGGCCAGCCATAAAATGAGCAACCGTGTGCTGTATGCGGCGGTATGCAACAGTTTCTTTTTCTCTTTTCGGAGTCTGCTGTCTGCTTTCTGCCTTTCATATTTGCGCCCAGCAGCAGCAGCAGCAGAAGTAACAGAAGCAAGGCAAACAAATGACACACAAAACGAAAAAAAAAGAAGTATATTTGCAACTCTGTAGCTGAAGAGCTGCAAACGCCGCTCTATAAATGAATGTCCTTTTGATTTTGTTCAACGAGCCTAGCGAGTGACTCAATTCAGCGGCGACTCAGTTCAGTTCCGGTTTGGCCTTTTGTTTCGCGGGGCTGCATGCATTCTCCATTTCGCTGGCCACGCCCTCTCCGTCTTCTAGCGCCTTTTGTATATACTCGTATGTGTATATATTTCCTGGCTCCCTTTCTCTGGGTCGCATGTGTGCGCGTCTTGCAATTGTACTTCAGCTTCAGCTATTGTTGTTGTGCTCGGCGTAGGAATGTTTTAATTTGTTTTCCTATCCGCTTCGCTCGCTTCTTTTTATTGCTTTGCCACAGGCTTCGTTTGATTGTTTGTGTGGTTGTTGTTGCCGGTTCTTGTTGTTGTTGTTGGCTGCCACTTGTTTTATTCCCATATTTCCCTTACTCCATTTTATGCATTCATGACACGACATACGCCCTCAAGTCTATGCCGCATAGCTTTTCCGCTTGCAATTTGATATTTGTCGCTTGTCGTTTGCCGTTTTGTGGCTGAAATAAAATATGAGCAAATTTCTTTGCAATGATGATTAATTGAAGTGTCATAATATCAACTAAGAATTTTCATTGCTTTCGCTTAACCATTTAATTGAAACATTTTCTCTTTCTTTCTATTTACAGGTAAGTGATGTCTTTACACACTAATAACTAAGCGCAGTAAGTCCTTTTGCCTAATGAACAAATCTACGAAGCAGAGTGTGTCTAAAAACCACACTTTCTGCTCTCTGCCTGTGTCTTGTGTATTTAATTACAAAGCAACTATCTTTCAATTATTTACACCTGCAACGAAAAACCAACAAATCCCCAACCTAACCCAAGCTGCAGCTCCATCTCTGTCGCTGTCTCTGTCTCTGTCTGTCTGTTACGACTGCCTTCAATTGCAGTGCACTTCTTGGCGAGCCAAAACAAAATATATATCCGCTCTTTACATTGATTGCCTCCGAAACTCCGGCTCACTCAGGATAGCTTCGGAACAGCACCGTAACAGATACAGATAGCCTCCTCGCCAGTCCGGAGGCACTTACTTACTTTCGCCCACTTGACGACCGCGCCCACTTTCGATAATTAATTGCAGACATCAGTTGCAGCAGCGGGTTTTTGCAATAAGACTTACTCGATGGCGGAGGCGTAAGGGGTGGGGCACCAATGAAGCATGCCATCAATTTGTCTCACTATTGTAGCATACTTTTAGGTGCGCTCGGGCAATTGTTTTGCAGACAGCCAGACAACTGAAGTGAACCGAAACAAACTAAACTGAGCCCTAGCCATGAACTGAACTCAACTCAACTGAACTAAACTAAACTGAACTGAGCTGAAGTGCAATTACAAATGCAACTCAAGTGGCAGCCACACAACCAACAAAATAAAATGAAAAAAAAAGAACTGCTTGAATAAAAATTAATTTGGGGACTTTGATGCAGGCAAATTTCAAATTAAATCTAAATGAACTTGAACAAGCAACAAGCAGAGTTAACTACAAATCTGTTACCAACTACAAATAAACGAAGTATAAACAATTTTACCAGAAGTAAATCTGCAACCACAAAGTATCAAAATAACAAATAAAAATTCAATTTTTTACACTTGTTTATAATTATTTTTGCAATAGAATTTTAGTGAATAGATCGATGTAGAATATCATAAAAAATAAGCAGAGTTCTTTTCAATTTTCTTTGAAATATAATGGTAAATGAAAATCGGAAAACAACAATAAGTTTACAGCTACAAGTAAATTAGTAAAGTCTAAAAGAAGTTAAAAAAAAGTAAATTTTATTGAATAAGTTTTAGATCTTTAGAAGAATATCATGAAGTAAACTTAGCTAAAATAGTTTTAGTTTCCTTGGAAATATAATTAAATACAAATAACAAAATAACAAGAATATTAAGAGCAATTAAAAAAATGAAATTTCCATTAATTAGAATCGCTTTCCCATTTGACCTTTAGCCACATCAAAGTCAATGCTGAACATAGAAAGTAAATAAAATTGAGATAGCAAATTAATAAATGCTCGCTTTCAGCTTAAACGATGCAATAACAAGCTGAGCATAGACCACATGCGCTTTCACTTTTAATCACTCAACAAAGTTGCCTCTGTGTTGCAACCTTCACACTTGCCACCTTTTGTACAGTATTTAGCGTAGTTTTTAAAAGCTTAAACGTGTTGTGGATAAGCACGATATCTTTCTCTCTCTTTCTTAGTCTATCTTCCTCTATGCTACACCTTGAAATTAAATAGGAATTTCAAATTAGCAACACACACACACACACACGACCGCTACTTTTCTTTGCTCGCGGAATTTAATTAAAAGAATTGTAAATGTTTTTGCTGCTATTGCTGCTGCTGCTGCTGCTGTTGCACTTGTTGTTGCCGCTTCAGTTGGGTAATTAAAGTCAGTTGGCATTTGAAATACTAGCGTACAGAGAGTAAATAAATGCCACTAGAGAGCCCATAAGGCGCATTTGGCCCCTCAAACTATGCGATGACTAATTGCATTTTATGAATATTGCATTTGCTGGCCAAGTGACGTGGTCAAAAAAGATAAATGGCCAACCAAACAAAGTGGCAACTACAACGCCATCGCAGCTGTCTGATTCTTGTCTCAAAAGTCACTGTTGTGTGTCCCACACCCAACTGGGTTTTTGTTTCACCGGCCCTTGAGACCAGTGCATTAAATTAATGAAAGCTATACATGTCGTGTATATATATAATATATATATATGTATGTGTGTGGCAAGTTGGTAAACCCTTTTTCCAATAAATGCCAAATTAATTAAAAAATACAGCGCAAAGGCAAACGCTAGGGCAAAAGTAAAGAAAGCCAACTCAAGCAACCCGAAAAAACTTGAGACACACAATGAGCAATTTTTTTTGTGTGCGCTTCTCCTTTCTATCTTTTCTTTTCATTATATCGTGTATCTATGTGCTGTTTTAATTTTTTTTTTGCGTTAGCTCGCGCCCAACTTAAAAGTGTTAATTAAAAATTGTTTCACAGTTTAGCTGCGAAAATGAAAATTGAAAAAGGGCCTGAGCCAAGTCAACCCAACCAGCCAAGCCAAAGCTTCATATTTTTTGCCATTCTTTTCTTATATTTCTTCATCTTCTTCGTCTTTTTTTTCATTAGCCGCTTCAATTTCAGTCAGGGTCCAAGTGTATTTATCTTAGCCAAGCCAAACTTGTAGCTGTAGATGTAACTGCATCGCATCGCATCGCAGACCCTTTGGAAACTTGGCCATATCACGACATTGCCCCTCAGCGTCTTGCTTCCTCTCTCTCTCTGGTTTTATCTTCAGCTCCAGCTGCTTCTTAAAGTGCCAGCTTTGTCTTCGGGTTCTGGCCCAAATTGCAGCTTCAATTGTGCCATGCAGTGCAGTGCTTGTTAAGCGTTGAAGGAGCTGCTGTCTGCAAGATCTCTCTGCTGTGGATATCATCTGCATCTCTGTAGTAATTGCACACACTTAAACCGCTTCGCTAGTCGTTTGATGGCACAGGCTAAGCAATTGTTAGACAATTAGGTTTTTTCTCTCTCTTTCTACTGTTTTTTTTTTTACTTTTTTAGGGCTTAAAGAATAGGTAAAGTGGCAACGTTTGGCTGAAGCAAAAGATAATTGAGATTTGCTGGAAATAATGAGAAGTTCCCAGCAGATGCAGTTAGGGAACATTTTTATATTTTTTGAATTCTTTTTTTTTTATATAAGATATTTAGCTCAAAATGTTAAGGTGTATTAATAAGGCCTTAAATATATCGCTTGCTTATAATATGTCAACTCCTAGTTGTGTTATATAAATCATTAGTTTTGTAATATCACACAGTTCAAAAATTATATCACAAAAGTGTTAAGGATTATTAAATGGAGTTAACAGCGTAGAACGCAGCAATCCTTTTGTCGAAGCAGCTGCGTTGCAAGTTTGCTGTTTGAGTTTCTCATTAAAGCCCGAATCCAACACACAAAAAAAACACACACACATATATATAGTATAGTCCTTGCTCTTGGACTAGCAGTTGCTCTTGAGGCGCCGCCAGCTTCAACGGGTTTGGCTTCCACATCCGGAATCCGGATTCCGGGATGGCTTGTTTGCCTTGCACTGCTGCTGCGTGTTTTTAATTTTGCGCGTTTCGCTTGTTCTAATTGAAAGCCGCGTCGTATGCTCGTGTGTGTGTGTGTCTTGTGTTTGTCTTAACATTTATACTGCCTCCCACCTACACAACCGGTTTTTGCCAAGTGCACAGAGCACTTCCAATTTCCTCTCTGTTATACATATAGAGTATGTTTCATGTGTATGTTTGTAGTACTTGTAGATAAATAATTTACTTTTTGTGCGCGCACAAACAGCCGGCAAAAAAAAAACATAAGAATAAAAAGAGGGGGAACGAACTAAAAGCGACGATGTCGAGCTGCGTATCTCTCATACAGCAAACAAATATTTATAAGTCTACAAAACATATACAAAACATATCGTACATAACTGTATGTACATATATTTGTTTATAATGTAACAGTCAACAGCAGTGTTTTCGCTTTTTTCTGCTTTTGCTGCTGTGTTGTTGATTTTGCCAAACCAAACTTTGCACACGAACCCTTTTTACTCTCCCTTCCCCCGCCTTCGTTCAGTTTATCCCTCCCAGCGGAAGGGTTCGTGGATTTGGACCCTTTGGGCCCTCGGGGGACTTACAACGCAGTTTTCTTTGCATTTACTTTATGTTCTCAGTTCTTCCTTTTTTTTTGTTTCTTGCTCTTAGGCACAGCTAAAAATTAAAAATCAAGTTTGCTTTAGCGATGAATAAGAAAACAAAAACCAAAAAAAAAAGTATTCTACAATATTCTGCCCTTGAGCAGTGACCTTGTGGGCGTGGCCCCCGCCACTGCTGCCTCTTATGTTGTTATTGCCCAGTAAACTATGCGATGGCAAACTATGCAAATGTTGCACACGCAACCAAAAAAAAAATCAGAAAAGAGAAGCAACAAAAAAATTCCAGAGCATAATTTATAGCGCTTGTGCATAGTTCTTTTTCTTTTTTGTCAGCACTGACAATTTGCCCCGTTGTAAAAGCGTGTGATTTGTCTTTGGTTGCAACTTTTACCAGAGAAACACAGAAAACGAAAACGAAAACGAGAACGAGAAGAGTTGTCCCTGCGGTGGTTTTTGGCTGGCAAATGTCAACAGCAGACGTTCAGACGTCCAGGCTCACAGGCTCCCAAAAACGCCTGTCGCACTTTTGACGAAATAGACAAATTTGCGTTTTGTTGCAACAAAATGCGCCCTGCAAAACGGCAGCCACTGACTGGGCAAAAGGACCAAGAGTCCATGTCCTGGCAACGGCACATGCATTTGCATGCAATAAATCATATGCAGAGAGACAGCAACAATAACAACGGCGCAACAACAACGTTTACTGCTCAAATACTCTCCACACACAGCAGCAGCAAAAACAATGTTGCGTCAAAAAAGTTTTGCTGTTGTTTTGTCTACGTACGTTCACTTTTCCTTTACACATTTTCTTTGTGTGTTTGTGTGTGTTTTCTTTTTGTCACATGCCTGACAAATACATAAATTTGCCAAAAATGTCGCCGCCTTTCAAAAATTTTGAGCTGGCAATTGGAATTCAGCGTTCTACAATTTCCACCTCAACTCACAACAGAAAAAATAACAACAATCCCTGATGACGCGTCGTTCCAACCATAAATCATATGGCGGAGGTGTTAAATTTGGCTAACGCCTGAGCCTCAACTACATGTATGACTAGATGTGGGCAAGCCTCATCAATTTCACAGCATTTGTGTGAGTTTTCCGTCAAGTGAAAGTGTTGCTCACATCATTTGTAAACATGCCGAAGATGGAGTTTGAGCAATCAAATCTTTTAATAGATTTTTTTACGCTGCTTGAGCTATAAATAGGCAAGAAACTGAACTGAAAATAACTGAAAATAATATAATATGTTTGTTTAGGATTTGAGATATAAATATTTGTTAATCTATTATGGGAAATTCTATTATATGATAGTATTTTAGCCAACAAGTTTTGTGATGCTTGAAAACGTTAACAGTGATAAGAGTCAGACTTTTTTTTGGTTGAATATTTCACTTAGATTTGTAGCTCTAAAATATCTTCTATGCTTAAGCATTAACATTGATAAGGGCCAAACATTTTCTGGTTGAATCAAATAATATTTCATTTAAATTTTCATCATAAAAATAAGATTATCCAAAAATAGAAGTCTTACATTTTGTTTTGTGCAAAATTAAATAATATTTATATTAGATTCGTTGTGATTTTCTGCTGCAATATTTCTGATGCATTTAAAAATTAAATTTAGTGTAAAGCCTTTAAAACTCAATTTGCAAATCCTGCATAAGCCATTCTGAATTGTAAACTTTTTAAGGTCACAAATTGTGCTTAAATATTTAACATATTTTTTAAATATTCACAAATCTGAACAAAATTCGAAATTGTGAAATATGTTGTAGAGCAAAACCTTCAGAGTATGATTAAGCGCATTAAAATTGAGTGAATTTCATATCTGCAATTTGCAACTTGCTGTCAAGTCGCTCAGTTTATTGGCCATGTCGCTTGACTCGCTCGCTCGGTCTGGTTGTGGTGTTTATCTAGAAGTGTGCTAAGTTGTGGCATGCAACGAGGGTAACAGCATTGTCTGATTTGGCTGCAACCATTTCTTTTGACTAGCTGCACAATTTTTCATGCTAGCGTTAAATTAAGCAAAAACGAAAAAAAACGTGAAACATTTTTTTTTCTCTTGTGTCGTTGCAACAAGAGAAGGGAGAAGGGGAGGAAAAAAAAGATGCATAATTCACATGCCAAAACAGCACGAAATGTTTTGCATAGCCAGCCCCTCGCTGCGTGTTGTTTTGTGTAGCGTTCAGTATGAGCGTGGGCGTGGCAGACGACAACAAAGTGGAAGCCATTAAATTTCATGCAAGCAACTAGTATGAAAAAATAGACGAGCAGCAACATATCTGCCACGCCCACGCGCTTGCAGCAACAAAATGAGTTTGCACTTTGTTATGCAAAAAAATGGAAAGGAAAGGAAAAACGCAGCGCAATGTTTGGGGGCCTGTATTGCCTGCACCTGCAATGTTGCACCTTAAGGAATGTCTGGCAAGAAGCAAGCAAAAAAATAAGCAGGGAGGCATAAGAAATGCTGCTGAGACAGCGAGACGCAAACTTTGCATGTTTTTCATATTTATCCTGGCAGCAGCAGTAGCAGAGACGTCTCATCGTCTTCTCCTTCGTCGTCGGCGCATTCCAGACATAAACAGAGCGACAGCGACGCAATTCTGTCCCATTCCATTTTCATGTCCTGCTGCTGTCCTGCAGCCTGCGAAAGGGTTCAAAAATGGAGAAGGGAGAGGCAGAGATGCGTGTGTTGGTGCAAATTATTTAGAGCCCAGAGTGTCAGAATGCCAGTTACCTACGGCTACAGTCGCGTCTTGAAATATTTGTGCTGCCTTATTTATGGCACTCACACACCCCAAAAAAAAAAAAAACCCCATACAGAAGTACACCAGAGATTCTACTGTCTCGCACTCTGTGTGTCAGGTGTCAGTGTCGGAAGTTATGAAAATACTTTGTAAACATTTCCTATTTCTATTAGCGTTCTAGAGAAAACTGCTGCTTCCACCTGCAACTCACAGCTCAGTGCAATGTGGCCTTCAAAAACTATGCAACAATGTTTGTCAGACAGCAAACGAAAAACTTTTTGGCCATAAGTGTTTCACACACACACACCAACCCACACAACCTTAAAAAGTATCTTACGAATGTGTGTCTGAGAGGCCCTAAAAAGTATCTTTTACCTTATCGACGGTGCGCGTTGAACCCGCGGCTATGGGGGCCATAAATTATATTTTTTGAAGTTAACAGTTTTCCCAAGCAGCAAAACAACAACAAAATGGAAACAAAAAACTTTGTGGCAGTTATTACCAAGTGTTTTGTCGTCGCAGTCTACGAAAGTCTCTTCCCGACCAACGTCTCCGGAGACTCAACTGTTTGTGGCACGCTACACACACACACACACACACACTCGCATACACTCGCATACATATAAACAGCGCACATATCAGTAAACATTTTTGCGACTTTACAACGACTTTGAAGCGCACCTGAAACAAAGTTTCCAAAGCGACCCATTTCCTCTTTTTTCGAGCATGAACTTTAGCTGCGCTTTTTCCAAATGCAAGCGCCCCTTTTTTTGCTCTTTAATTATTTTGTGATAAATGATGACATTTGAGTGGGCGAAAGAAACTCGCAGAAGCTTTTAGGGATTTCTCACAGGCGCCCTCGACTTGGGTATTGTCTGCACACACACTTCATTAGCACCTGGCATTCAGTGTGTTGGACTTACAACTTGAGCTTGCTGCAGCACAAAGAAACAGTTACACAATTGTTCCAGCTCCCTTACCCTTGAAATGCTTAAGCTTGACAAGCCGAACATGAAAATATTAGTACATGTCCTTGGCAAACAACAGCTGACAATGACAGGACCGAAAAACAATAGACCAAGTTTCTCAGTCCAACTACTTAAAAGCGCTTTAAACTGGTAACAGGCTCAACGAGCGTCTTTGTTTGGCCAAGACGCCTGTCGACTTCGTCCTGTTTTGTGTCCTTTGTACCCTGGACGCTGTCGTCCTTCGCATCGATGATTGATGATGGCATGTGACACTAATGGTGATTGTTGCTATTTTATCACACACACGCACACACATAGAAGGTGGCAAAGAGAGAAAGGATAGAAGCAGCTAGTGCACCTGCACCTGAACCTTCACTTCCTATTATTTTCCTTCTGGCAGCTCAAACAAATTTTTAATAAATATTGTTAGCTGGCTTGACTTGGTTTAATTTTACATTTTAATAGGGTTTTATGTGCGCGCCTAAAACTATGCAACATGATTTATGATGTGCCACAACATAACCCCGAACAATTACTCAAATTTCATATTTTTCGGTCTTTATTTAGCGAGTAGGGATAAGGATTGCCGTAGGTTTTCAGCTAGATTAAATATTTGCTAGGTGCGTCCCCTTTAGGCATTTGATTAATGTACAACGTTGATCTCAAGTTGTGCACTCGACTAAAACTCAAATTAGTGCACGCCTGACCAAAAGCGAAAGCTTCTGTAAATCATTTACAATTTTCTATAAATCCACAAAAAATTGTATTTTGAAATGTTTACATTTCCATTCCCCTATCAATCTTTAGAGTGGTAATAAAGCTGCATTTACAAAGTGGAATTTAAACAACGAAAATTCCATTCAATTTGTGGTCTGCCTGCTTAGTGTACGTATTTAATGCGCTCTGAATGCGTTAGCGTTAGAACAATTGATAATTAACTTATAGTGGGCATTATTTTCTCTATTGTTTGCCAACTGACTGAGCATTAAATTTTCCAATAATTACCATATATGGACAGAAAAGTCATGCAAGCGGAAATTGTTGTTAAGCATTAGCAAAAGCATTTAATGTAATTTGGCATTTATTTATGCATTTTCATTAAAACAAATAAACAAGAAATTATAATGATAATAATAATCAAAGCAACCGTTGAAATTCAGAATGATATCGAAATGCAAATGAAGTTTTCTATACTCTATAAAGCTGGAAACTAAAGCGAATGTTTTTGTCATTTATTTTTCTAGAACGGAAGTGTTTCCCAATAATAAAATTAATGGTGAAACTATTTGATTATTTATTTCAGCATCTATGCTGTACTAAAACTAATATAATAAATGCAATTTGTTTTGTTTTTTTGTAGATTAGTTTAGTTTTTCGTGGTTTTATTGCCACTTAAATTTTTGATTGCAATCGAAAATGATGCGCAGACTATTTGTTGTGTGCGTTCTTTAATGGATTTCAATGCTTATTGCTTGCGGCTATTGCATTTTAATTAAAAATCAAAAATAATTAGCTATTTGTTTAATTACATGAAAATCATTTGCGCCATTAATATTTATTCGAAATCTATATGCACTTTTGTGTCTGTCTTGCATTATTTATTTACATTTCAAACATGTGTCAACATACCCGCTGGCCAAAATGTATGCAAATACTATAAATGGAAGCACTGATAAAATACATTGAAAATGCCATAAATACACACGTATCCCCATCCCCCACACTCAGTATATTTCATAGATAGATAGTATACGCTTGATGAGTTATGTATATTCGCGCCAGAGCTCATAAATGCATATTTAATTACAAAATTAATTAACATGAAATATAATATATATAACTAAGGCAAAATCGACAGGCGACAACAAAAAGAATGTACATAAAATATGAAATACGAAATAAAATAATAATGCAACATTATTATAATGAGCGCTGGCAAGTGAAGCGTTAAGATATTAACGACAAATATATGAGATTTGAATTTTGTTCACATTTTTTGTCAATATTTGCATATTTTTATAATTATAATTCTATTAAAAACAAACATTTGCGAAGCGTGGAATAATTAACACAAATGTATTTGGTTTTGATGAAATACTTTTCTCTGAAATTGTCCTTAATAATTCTGTCATTAGCTCAGCTCACTAGCATACTTAATTTTCCAAGTTCAAGTGGTTTCTTTTAGTTATCTGGTTTTAATTTCTTGCCATAGACTTTGCAACTACATATTGCGTGAAATGAATCCAATAAAGACAGACTTCATATCATTTATCTAAGTCTCTGCTCACCTACTCACCGTTCCACATTTGCCTGTACCAAATGTGCTTCAATCAATTTTAATTTAATTAATTTTCTCATACAACCCCAAAAGCAACACACACACACAAACAAGTAAACAAACAAACAGAGAAACAACCACATACACACATACACACACCTAACGTATAATGAAATGCTTAAGCATCAAAGTTTTTCCAGTAATTTGTGCCACAGCACGCACTTAAACCGAAATGAGTTAATATTTGGACTGGCATGTAACTTGATGCCCCATCGCCTGCGCCCGCATTTGCTTGCAACCAAGTTGTATGCCCCGGGCAAATATCACTTACTTATGTTTAGTTGTTGCTAATAACTTTTGCAGGCCGAGAGCTGTGGCGCCTGCTGTTAATGACACAACCGCAAACAAAGTGCACACACACACACACACACACACACCCACTCGTATGAAGATATAGCGATCGAGAGAAGGAGAAGGAGGTAGAGGGAATAGATGGCTTGTTGTGTAATGGCAAAGCTCATTAGCTTTGCAGGCAAACAAGTTTTAAAGCATGCATTTAGGCGCGCTGCGGTTTGACAGGCTTTGCCACCATATGGAGGAGAGAAGAGCTACACTACACTCAACTATGCCTGCAGCCAAGTTGGTGTCTCTGTGTGCGTGTATGTGTGTGTGTGTGCGTGTTGACACAACAATTAAAAGCATTTAAAATAAAGCATAGCCTAGCAATAGGCGCGCTGCCAGCCACATGCGTTCTGCGGCCTTTGCGGCTTCAGCAAATGCATAAATTCTACACGCTCGCGACTCTCGGAGTGTGTGGGTGTGTGTGTACGTTTATGCATGTATAGCTCCACTAATTACCATGTCTTTAGCTTTGGCATGGCTTATGCCATTGGCACTCACAGTTGTTGACGTTGTAGTAGTTGCGGTTCACGCCTTTTGTGTCGGGCATAATAACTTCGACATTGAGCTGAAACTTTCAAATAAATACCCAATATATGTAGTTCAAAACAAAATAAATACATATTGAAAGAGTCTAATTTACAATCAAGCTTATTTTCTAAAATATTCTTATTTTCTAATTTGTATTGCAAATTATATTATTAATTATTTTTTGGTTTCAATTAAGTGACATCACCTTAATCTGACATTATTTTGCCAGATTTGAAAAAAACATTTTAAGTTTGCATTTATTAAAAGTTATACTTCGAAATTTGCTTACTTATCAAGAGATTGGTAGATTTTGTAATAAACATTTTATGAAGTGACATATTACAAATTGTTTTAATACATTAGGTATTTCATTGATTGAAAAGGCTTTACACTATTATCATTGGAATTTTATCAAGCTCTAATTTTAGCTTTAGCACTTGAGCAATTATTTTTGTATTTTTGTCTTTATTGTTTGCCAGCAAGCGTATTTTAGCTTCGACTTATCTCTGTTTGCCATCGTTGTTATTGTTAATGCCTTAGCTAAATGTTGAGCAGCCTTAATTATGACCTGTCATTGCCTCGCACCCCTTGCTTTGGTCACAACTACAATTGCTCGTGGGCATTTGGCATTTGAGCAGTTAAACTAGTTAGTTAGATGCATTAAATTTCGCCCTGACAAACAACAAATTTCACTTCAAACAAAAGACAAATTGCTACAGGGGCCAACAAATTTTTCTCTCGCTTTTGGGTGCGGCGCTATCAGTTGCCGACAATCTAAAGTCCTGCCAAAGACCTCCTCGTCAAGTGTTTGCCAAAGAAGGAGCTGCAAGGAAAGTACTAACAAACAGAAAAAAAAAAGTGAGAAACTTGCGAGTTGTTGAATTTTCCTAGCTGACTGCTAAATTGCAAACACATGCTGCTGCTGCACACACAAAAGGCAAAAGAAAGGACTCAAGGACAGCAGCGTCATCGTCTCTCGTCATCGTCAGCGACAATGGCCAGGTTAAATCAGGCGTGAAATCAAGCAGGTGTTTCAATTTTTACCAAATTGACTTGACTTCGCCCACTGCCAGCGCCCTCTTTATTTTTGTATTTCTTTTTTTTTTTTGCTTTTTTTGGATAACTGCGTCTCACCTTTGACAGTTGTCTGGTTGTCAGTTGATAAATCGTTCGAGTTGTTTGTTGATTATAATTGCTGTTGTTCTTGTTGTTGTTGTTCGTTGTGTTGCTCGTTGTCAGCTCATCTCATTAAAACGATTATTATGCATTGCATTTCTGATTATAAAACCAAATTAAAACTTATTTATGCATTGGCTCGCTCGAGATATATATACGATAAAAATAATCATTATTATTATTATTATTTTTGCAATTATGTGTGGCATATCATTTTTCATATTTACTCTCCACACTCTTTGCGTGCATAAGAAGACGACGCTGCAATGTAAAAATCAAATAAAAAACCAACAATATTAAACAAGCAATAACAACAAAAATTATTTTAAATTAATTGTATAAAAAATAAAAATAATAAGCTGGCCTCACGCGGATTTCAATTCCCAACAAATGGGTAATTATTATAGAATTATTTTTGAAAAAACACGCATAATAACAATGAGCATAGATATAGTTACAGTTCGAGAGAAATCATATAATATATGAATGGAAATATTTTTGAAATCAAATTTGATTACCTTCAAATTTAAGCAAAAATTGTTATTTAGATTGAAGTCGAACACTTTAAAAACTCAATTAAAATAGCAAGCTGCATATATTTGAATGGACAGCAACGTATGCAGCAGCAGCAGCCTAGTTGCTGCTTCTCCTACCAATTTATTATCGTGTTTCGCATTTTCTTTTTTTTTCTTGTGTTGCATATTATGTCAAGCATAAATTGGCATTTCAACTGGATTTGCATGTTAATTAAAATGGTACACGCACGGACAGTTGAAAACAAATGCAGAGACAAGAGCATTAAAGCCAGTGAGTGGTGTGCACATACTCTTGCCACTCACTGTACACACATATATGGAACTGTAATGCAGTCTGTAGTTGTAGTACAACGCTTAACAGCTGACCGAACATTGTAAGCCTTTTGTGGCGCCTCTTTCTCTCTCAGATCGATGTCAGGCCAGCCCTGGCCTGGCACTTCACTCACTACTCAATGCTTGACGCGACGCTGGCTGGATGGCTGACTGGCTGGCTGGGCGCATTTTCATTTTGAACTCTATTTACTTAAGTGTGTTCGCCTAGAAGCGGAAAAATGCAGAGACGCAAGCAACAACAACAATCAAGCTGATGGATGACGGCAATGCTTGGATGCGGGCAAAGAGAAAGAGAGAGAGAGAGAGACAGAGAGAGGCGAGTACTCAAATGCGACCCGACCAACGACCTACACTTGACTTAACCAGCATTGTCGATTGCATTTGCCAAAAAGGAAGGGAATGGATGGTGTAGTAGGTGTAGTAGAGACACGCCCACAAAACTGCAATGCCGGGGCATCATCAGCGTCAACGCCTAGTTGCTTGGCGAGACTTTAATGATGATTTCCTTGGCGCTTAAGTCGTTTAAACTTGCGACCCGATGACGTCGTTGCAACTGACTAACTGACGGACTGACGAGTGCCTTTTTTGTGTCTGACTATGATACGCGACGGGAGGAGTTTGCTTTTTTATTGCTTCAGCAGCAGCTTCAGCTACACTCCACATCCCTCGCTGTCTGCCTGACTGCCTAGAGTGACTGCGTCTGCTGCTGCTGCTGCTTCTGCTTTCATGTGCATTATGAAGCACTCGTCTTTTGGCTCCACTTCTTTTTCTTCTACTGCTTCTTCGTCGCTCTCTTGAGCTGCTTTAAGCACTTGACTTTGCCTAGAGTGCAGCCCATAGAAGCTGCTCCACCTCCTTCTGCTTCTCCTTCGCCTTGAGCCATGTTGGTTTAAAGATTTTTCGCCTCTGATGGAATTATGACAAGTGCCATGGACGAGTGCCGTGCGCATAGTCGTAAAGTTCAATATTTTTATAGCCTCTCCAGCTACCCTCATTGCTCCAATAACAATAATGCCTAAAAGCAATTCGCGTGCATTACTTTCATAATAATAAAAATATATATTTCATATAATTTAAAGAAATTGCACTAAATAAGTGTGTTTAAGTTAAACTTCAAAAATAAAAGCGAAAAGTATAAAACATAAATTTACAAAGCTACAACTGCAACATCTCAAATTTTCATGATGAACATAAAAAATATCTTTTATATAATTTAAAGAATCAGCACTACATAAATGCATTGAAATTAAACTCCCATTTCCATTGGAAATTAAAAAAATCGATTTCCATTAGAAATTAAATTAGCTACATCTAAAACAACTCAAACTTTCATGATCAACTATATTTCATATAATTTAAAGAAATTGCACCAAATAAATGTTATGACATTAAATTCGCATTTCGATGGAACAAAAAAACCTGTAGGCGCAACACATCTAATTCCATTAGAGGCGAAAAGTATAAAATATAAATTTAAATGGCGTGCAACTCAAACATTTATCAAACTGTGCAATAAATATTTGTTGCATTTCGGTTTAATTTATGTATGGCGCTGCGAAATTTTATAATTTATTATAAACAGCAGCAGCCAGTCGCCTGTCAGCGATTGTCTGGTTACGCCCCCTCTGTTGCCTCACTCTCTTCATTTCACAGCATTTAATTGACATATTTAAAATATTAAATTGCATCCGTGTGCGAAAAATGTTGTTTTGTTTACCCGTTAGACATTTGTTATTTTTTCCTTTGGAGCCGCATGCAGTTTTGTGTGCAATTATTAATTTTTAATCAAGTAAATAACTGTGCACACACTCACACACACTCGCACACACACACGTGTCGACAGCACTCTAACCGCAATGTGCGTGATTTCCGCTTTTGGTTTCCACAAAAGCCAAATGACAAAGCAAAACAAAAAGTGCCACAAAAATGTGTAGTGATACCGAAAATTGTAAAGCCCTTGGGCCAAATAAAGAATTACTTGAAAATAATTTCAATAAATGTGCAAATGCAAAGAAATATTAACAGTTGCAAAAAAAACAACCTTGTAAAATTACGTGTATATTATATGTTACAAAATTTGCTACTTGCTGCAATACAAAATATAAAATAGAAAAAAACGAAAACACTGAAATTAATATGAACATTTTCAGCAAACAATTCCCGCCTCTGGGCATTTTGGTGTTATTAATTAAATGGCGCTTAAAAGTATGCTAACAAAAACGCGCTAAGCACAGACACATGTATATATATATATAGCCACACACACACTTACATATATGCTTAGCATAGATGTATAAATATGTATTTATTTTTGCTGGTGAAAATTTATTATCAGTGACAGGGCAGAAATACAGACAGGACTCGTTGACAAAAATTAATAATAAACTAAAAACCGCAGGATATTTACACTGCACTCGATTGCGGCCTGTCTGCATATGTGTATGTGTGTGTGCGTTTGCATGTGTGTGTTTGACATTGCAATTTTGCTCTCAGGCGAATTGTAAATTAGTTTTCATCTCTCCACGTTTTTTCGCGTGATAGCTTTGCTGTGATTTTTTGACAAAATTAGTTGACTGTTTATCGCCAAAGCATTTCGCAATGCGATGCGTTGCGTGCTGTTTGTTCAATCGTAAAATGCGCTGATTTGCGTTGCATAAATTCACTGAGCACACACACACATACGTTCATCTGTTTATTTAGCTGTTTTTCATTGATGCCCCCAAAAGGTAAACACATTTCATTTTGATTTATTATGAAAGATACTACTTTAATATTTAACTTCTTGCGTAAAGAGCTGCTTTTATAAAAAGGTCAATTTCAAAATTTATTATTAACAAAATTCTTATAAATATTTGCATGTTTAATGGAGCTGAAAAGCAAGTCTATAATACATTCAGTTCATTATCGAAGAAGAATCACTTGAAAAATATGACAACTATTGAATTATTTATTGATCGCCTAAAAGAATGTATGTCGGCATTGATAAATGAAAACTTGGCCTAAAAGCATTGCTTTAAAATGCAAAAATGCCAAAAAAGAAATAAGAAACTTTAATGTTCTGTTTGGCAATTAGGATATGCTTCATTGCCTGCCAAAAAGGTACGAGTACATAAAGTACGAATGTGTGTATTTGACTTGGTCGTGCCCCTTCTCTGTTTCTCTTTCTCTCTCTCTCCCTCTGCTCCGTTGGCAGTCTTAAGCATTCTCTGCCATATAAATGCTTGCTTTGTCATTCGTTCCGAGTCATTTCATTTTCACTTTGTTGTTGCCTCAGTTACCAGCCCCCATGCAATGCCATTTGCTGCCATTGCTACCGATGCTGAAGCCGAAGCTGTTGCTGTTGCTGTTGCTGTTGCTCCTGCTGCTTTTGATTCTGTGCCATAGTTCCAGCTCACTAGTTACCCATGGCACTGCCTTAAAATGACAAACAACATTTGGCAGCTCCCCTCCTCCCAATGCCCTTGCCAACTGCTTGAAAGCGAAAAATGCTTTTCCCTCGCACACACACACACACACACACACACACACACACACACACACACAGAGCTCAAGAGGGCATCGTGAGACTGAGACTCAGACTGGAAGGAATGAGGAGCGCGGGGGACGCGCGTACATGCCATTGCACAATCATTGGATTCCGAAACATTTCTAGAATATTTAATAAGAAAACTGAAAATCGTTGAAATGCCAGCAACACTCATAATATCATCGCAGCCCAGTCGCACACGCCCCTCTTTTAGTTGTTGCTGTTGCTTGTCCTCGAGTTTTCCCCATATTTCTCTCCCTCTCTCTCTCTCGCTCTAGAGGTTGGAGTGTGTATGTTTGAATGGGTGTCGTGTCACCGCCCCTACAATTTGTGCCAATGCATTTTCTAGATAAAAGGCTAAGGTCAAAGACAATATTGAAATGCCAATTGAACTTTTTGCTATTATTAAAATTTTACTAGGGCTTCCCATTCAGAGCGCCAAGTTCAATAAATGCTCCAGCTATTAAAAGCGAAGCATAGTTTTAGGCTGACCGAATTGAATGGAGGGGCAGCTATTGAAAACGTTGCATAGTTTTAGGCTGACCGAAATTTGATTGTGCTCAAAAGCGGATGTAATGGCAAATTGAAAAACTTAATAGAGATTTGTTCGTCTCCAATTGAATATCAATTTTAAGATTTAAGAGCTCAAGGCTCAATTCAATAGTAATTGAATCAGTTCTGTAGCCGTCTTTAGATGGCCAACGCAAAAGCTCAGTCTCAGCGTCAGTCTAACCTATGCTGTGCCCTTTAGTCATAAATTTAGACAACGCTAGCACAAATCCACTTAAAATTCAACTTACTCATATCCATTCTCTTCTCTTTCTTTTTCTTATCGTTCCAGGTATGTACTACAAATTTGCATAACAGTAGCAAAACAAGAAAAAAAAAACGAAACCCTTTTGGGCATCCTTTTTGTGTAAGTGCAATGGTCCGTCCTCCACACTCGCTCGCTCGCTCTTCAATCTCAAATGCAATCTATGCACTAGACATTGAGAAATTTGTATAGCTTATTATTAATAACTTTGGGGTGGCCGAGAGAGATCAAGTAGCTAAATCTTGAGAAGCATTTAAGCAGCATGTCAGAAACAACAAACACAAAAAATGGTCGACATTGACAGTGATTACAAGCTAAAAGTATGAAAAACAGCAAAAACTACTTAAGCACAAGAAATAACAAAAGAATAAGACAAACCAAGAGGCAACTGGACTGAACTGGATGGATGGAGGCAGAACCTTAGACAGTAGACAAATTTTTTGCATAAACACAGACGACAAAGCCAACTAGGGGCTGCACTTAAAACAAGAGCCAGTAGCAACGAAGGAAAGGACCAACAGAACAGGACTACAACAAGACAGTGAGAGAGCCAAGTCAAGACAAGCCAAATCGAAGCCAAGCGAAAGTCATCGAAGCTCAGATGCCCAAAGAAATTCTTTTTCCATTTCTCCTTTTTTTTTGTTCTTTATCTTCTTTTTTTTGGTCTGATGTGAGATGCGAATTTTTCAATAAGTGCGACGAGACGACCCAGGGACACTAGCATAATAATTTCGGGGCGGGTCGAGGATGAGCTCGAGGATGAGGATGAGGAGGCGGGAAACGACGCGACGTCGTTTAAAATATGCCGGATTGTTGGGTTCTGGCTAGCGTCAGGAAGCATACAAGTAGAACGGCTCAAAATGCAAAGTAGACGACATCCGCTTTGAGATTGGATGACGTTCGTCGTTCCCGTAGTCATAGCCGTAGTCGTAGTCGTGGCCCTCGCCATCGTCAAGTATTAAAAGCAAATAAGTAATAAAAATAATAATGGAGCATTTTTACCATTTTTGCTCCTACGAAAGAGCAAAGCAAAAAAAGGATAAGCATCTTAGCGCAATTTCTTGCTGCCTTCTCAATATAACAAAAGGTCCTTGCGCTCGGGCAAATGTGCCGAAAATGAAGAGCAAGAAGAGGCAAGGGTACAGAGACGCTCGAAGGACAGCAGGGGACGAGGGAGCAACAGCAGCTGAGCTGCTGGACTCGCTTGTTCGCTATTCGGGCCATGCTGCTGTTTTGTCCTTTATTTCCATTTATTTCTTTCACTTTTTTTTCTCTTGCCTTTCTTACTCTTTCCTTTGCCTGCGCTCATATTTCTGGCCGTGCGCGTCCCTAAAGGACAACAACATAAATGCAGGAAATTTGAATGGACGAGCGCAGTGAATGAAATTTGCAAATATTTTTCAAAAATTGAACTTTTCTGGCAAATTTTTTTTTCTTCTCTTCTGTGTTGCGTCCGCAGGCTGTCCAGGAACAGGGATGGCAGGATTTGTTGAAGAGAGGGGGGTAAAGGACTGCCGGCTGGCGGTTTATGAATATAAGTGAAGAAAATTGATTTGAAGTACTTTGAAGTGCAAAAACGCGTAGCACCAAATCAGTGAAGAATGCTTTGGCATATTATTTCGTTTTCGTTTTGACTCTCCCAAACGGACAACGTTCTCAATTCATTTTTTTTTTTGTTCAACAGAGTTTTTGCTATGCAACTTTTGTTATGATAAGCAAGTCAAGCAGAAGCGGCTTGTAGCTTGCACAACAGAAAAGTAAGAGAAGCAGCAACTTTCTGTCTGTCTGTCTATCTGTGTGCATGTTTAAATAAAGTTTCGAACTGCAACTGCCAAGAATTGAATAATGAAATGCATTGCAAATCTATTTTTATTGAAGATTTAAGCTCGCTCCCTGAAATCATGCAAAGTTTGCCAATTAACTGGGCATTAGGTAGCAAAATGTTGAAGTACTGAAGTTGAAATTTATGCTGAAGAATCGATTGTGAATAATAATTTAAAGTTGCTAATTTCAAGTGTTTTAGCAAAAATATCAACTTTAATATTAATAATAAAATCTATAAAACAGATGGTTATGTTAAATTGTTTACCGCACTCAACAAAGTACGTTAACCTCTAAATTAAATCATACGAAGGATTCATTTAATTTCATGATCCATTTCAGTTAAATGCACTTCAATTATAAGACTCACTTTAAAGTCTTGTAAATACTCGTAAAATAGATTTAAAACAGTAGCAAACTGTAGCAAATTATTGCAATCTTAAATTGTGATCATGAAAGCAATATCCTTAAATTCTCGCAGTCACAAAACTACTGAAGCTCAAGTGCAGTTGAATTGCTTTCTAGGCTTTGCGCAGCTTAACGGCTGCACTTAAGAAACAGTTCAGACGATTCTGAAACTCAGTTTCGAATCCGCACAGACAACAAAGGAACATGCGACTGTATAAATTGCCTAGAAAACTATGTACTACCGACTGCCGTCTATCATTTCCGCTAGCAATTTGCCTGTGTGGAGTAAGGCAGTAAAAGACTGATAGTGTGTGTGTGTGGGTGTGTGGGTGAGCATAAAAAATTGTCAAAATATAAACCGCCAAGAAGGAGACACCACTACATATATGCAGTTTGTGTGTGGCAGGTAAGCGAGGCGTGTGCCGCGCGATTTGACGACACTCGTTTATCAGCGCAGAGTTTGCCCAAAAGTAAAACGTTTCACGCCAAACGCCTAGAAGTATGCAATCCCGCTGCAGACTGTCGGAGAGTGAAGGACATGAAAGGAGAGACTGTGAGACTGTGTCTGCAACCAGCTGGCATTTTGGGGCAAATATATTCATTGCAAGATTTGTAGCCTGTGGGTGGAGCATTCGCTTTTTGCATATGCAACTCCATTCGGGCAGAATGCGAGTTTCAGACTCTGGCAGACTTATGCTTGAATTGCAAATAGTTAGAAAAGATTTGCCATGATTCTGATGTTACTTTTTTGCTCCATGCTCTCTGCATTTTTTTTGGCCAAAACTGCGGCTTGACACAAAGCGATTTGTGCTTACTGCATTTGGGCGGGTACACACACAGAATGCACAGATTTCGAATGATTAAATTAAGGCAGACGTAATATAGACATTGAAATGTGAAGAGACAGACAGTGAGAGAGAGGGGAGAGAGAGAAGGAGAGTGCGACTGCTATTTTGATGTCTTTCGCTGGGGGTTTAAAATCACGCATTAAATGAAATGTTATATAACAATCAGAAATCAACGCACATGCAGCAAATAAAAATATATAAAACATTTGTGGCCATTTGCCCGTTGGCAATTTGGCTCTAGCCAGGCACAAACACACACCCGCACACACGCACACACATTAGTGTGCAATTTGGCCAAATGTCGCCAACGTGGCAGCCTGTCCCCGGTCTATATATACACGAATGTATGTACTTCATACATATATGTCGTCTGTCCAGTTGTCGTCGTGCCTTCTGACTGTGTCGTCGTCGCTCGCCCCCCTCAAAAACTTTCACAATATTTCCGCAAAACAAATTGCGCGTAAAAATGGCAATGCAATTTTTGGTCGTTTGTTGCGGCGGCCGTTGCCAAATGGACGCCATGTTGCATCCACACACACACACACGCACACACATATGTTCCTCTCTCTTCCTTCCTTTAGTCCTTTTATTGCTTGCTGTGTGTGTGTGCCACGGCCATGGCTACAGTAATGTTTGCCCAATTGAATTTAATAATATTTTCATTTGGATTTTAGTTTCCTAGTTTTTGCAAAATATTTTTGTGCAATTTTCACTCGCTGCAACTGTGTCCAGTGAGTCCTGTGACTGTGCCTGCATTTGATGTGTCCTTTCGAAATGTTTTTGCTGTTTGCGGCTTAAAATTTGGCACGCAACTGGTCAGCACATTGAACACCAGTATTCAAACTCATTCGCTTGGTTATTGGGCTAATTGGATCTGGAACGCGCGCGTGTTGTGTGGTCAATTTTGTTTATTATGTTGATTCATTAGCCCCCGACTAAAAGGTGCGCAAGGTTGTGTCTAATAAGCCAGCGTTATGTTTTTGCCCAACATCCAGAAAAGATCTATTTGCTGTAAAGGAATTGCGCCAATTAAATTATTATGAACAATGTTCTAAACCAATAAAGTTAATGATCTAGTAATTTACCTAAAGACTATTATCATATTATAATCTTATTTAATTATATTTATGACTATATCTCTAAAGAAAATTTAGTAATTTACCTAAAGACTGTTGCAGATGAGGCCATCATCTAAATGATATGCTATACAATAAAGCACTTCAGCAACAACTTCCCTTCTTAATAGAAACATTTTATTTCATAGTATTCGCACGTTTCACTCAGCACTCTTTAAAGAGTTGATTTTGGTATGCGAATCACTCGGGGATTATCACCCAACCAAATAAAACTGGGCACTTACCGTTACTCTACTTATCCCCATGGCCAACAAAAACAACTATCGCATCAACAGCTCGTAAAACCAAAGCAGCAAATTAAACTGCCACCATAAAAAGCCAACGAGTTGGTTGCGAGAAGGCAGAAGCAAATCTGCAGTCAGCTCTGACCGCTGCTGCCCATTACACTGACCATAAATATAATATTTGATAATTTTATTAACAATTTCGACTGTAAATTGTTTACGACTGCAATGCGCAATTACAACTGCTTTTTAGGCGTCTGCAACTTCTTTTTATGCGAGCCCAAAAACTGAAAATGAAATATTCATGCTCCTAGTAGACTTTTCTTTCTTTCTCTCTCTCACACTCAATATAGCTGTCTTGCTCTGGCTGAGAGTCGTAAATTAAATTTGGCCTGGCAACATTCTGTTCAATCAAGCACAAAAAAACGCAGCAGACAGTCGGAGCGCATCCTTTGCTAGTCCTTAGTCATAGTTTAGGTTTCTAGTTTTATTTTTTGTAGTTGTTCGTTTCCTGTTTGCTTTTTTTGCCTCATGCTTTGCAGCTGTGTGTTGAACGCACTTTGATTTTAAGTGCATTAGAGGCTCAGTCGTTGGGTTCTTGCCGCCACTAAATTCAATTTGTTGCAATGCTATGCTAAAATCAGTTCCAACAACTTTTTGCACACAGTTTTCCGACATTAAATTTATGGAATTGTCCGCTTCCTTGCAACGAGTATACGAGTGCTCGAAACTCAATCATGCTTGCATGTAATATCCTGCCTGGCCTGGCGTCCTTTTGCCGGTGTTGAGCCAACCATTTGCTTGAGTAAACTGTGTGGCTCTGGCGACATTTATACCCATAAGAACAGCAACAACAACAACAACAACAGCTATTATAACAAAATGCCAAGTTCATGGCATGTGCTCAGCTCTCAGACTTCCCCTTCAACTATTTCTCTTGTCTTTTGGCTGCGCCCAGAAGTATGCAAGACAAGTGCAACAAGGCATGCGAAGGCCAGGCACAAGATACGAACGGCTAAATGGACTTGAGCGTTACGACCGAAGCTGAGGGGCGTTACTTGTGAATTGTCTTGGTGTCCAAGCCAACAACTGCAAGTACAACTTGCCTTTAAACTTTTGCTGTCGCATTCTTGGCATATCTTTGTGTGTGTCGCCTGTTGATTGCTTATTAGAATGCCGCTTAAAGTTAAAGAAATACTATAGCAAATATTTGAAAAGTACATACACATATCAAATATAAATAAGCTGCTAACACTTCAAAGTTCTGCCCATAAAAATATCTTATTTTACCTTATAAGTAAGAAACTAAAAGTGGAGCTATAAAAATACGTTTTTGATATTTTAATTAAAAGAACAATAAAAGAATAAAAAAGGAATTCATTTTAAATCTTGTTAAATATTATATAAAATATAGATTAATTTTAGCTTTGTATTAATTAAATTAAAATCGAAAACCCACAAAAATAAATCGATAATAAACTTTGTGAGAATCGTGTCTTACAACTGACAAAGGATAAATTTGTGATAGTTTTTTGGAGTCTAGTTTACTGAGTTCTAAAGCTTTTAATTCTTTTACTTGTGTTAAGTGCTTTTCTCTCTTACTCTTTCTCTCAGTCTGTCTCTTTGTCACTTTTCTTTGCACATATACTTTGAGGTCCTTTGATTGTTTGTTAGGCCGCCCTTTTTTAAAGCTGTATCTAAAGGAACTCTCAGCGCTTAATTGAATTAAATTGCTGGCTGCGGCAAAAAGCAAAGTAAATTAAATAAGTTTTTCATTTTGGCCACGACCAAGTTGCATTGTCAACGCCGTTGTCGTCCTCGTCCTCGTCCTCGTCGACGTTCTGAAAATGGTTCGCGCTTTTTGCTTGCCCGCATTTTACGCTTCGCCTGCGGCTCCATTTGGCTGCCTTTTGATGCCGCACTCCGAACCGGGGCCAAATGCAATGAGCCAAAAGTTGTTTAATGTATGCAACGCCTGTCTGCCTCAGTCTGTCTGTCTGTCTGTATGTCTGTCTCTATCTGTCGCTCTCTCCCTCTCTCTCTCTCTCTCTCTCTCTCTCTCTCTCACATTGGGGAAGCCTTGGCGTGGCCAACACTGCGGTTAACAGCGCGTCGCAACTTTGGCCCCAAAGTAACTAACTTTTCGCATAGTACGTAAATTTTTTTGCCATCTCTCCACAGTTAATGCATAGCATACTTTTAGGTAGCTTAGTGGCATTTTACACTAATTTGACTTGCAGTCGCAGTTCTTTATTATTTATTTTCTTCGTTTTTTTTGTTACTCGATGGTGTGATTTATTTGGCGGAAAAGATTACTTACTCGGCTTGTGGTTTATGTGGTGCTTTTGAGTAGAGTTTTCCCTCCTCGTTTTCCCTTCCACATTTCACGTTTTGTTTTGACGTTGCGCGCGGTTAGGAAAATTCGCTGCCCCGCTGAGTGGTCTGGACTTGGATGCGGTCGAGTCGACTGTTTGTTGGACTCGAGACTGGAGCTGACAGCAAAATTAAAATCTGAAAATGAATTTGTAATTAGTTTTACTGCTACTTTTGCCCACTTTGCTGTAAGTTGTACAACTGCTATTGAGAGTTTGGGGCTTACTTTTCGCATTTTCTTCTCTTCTCGATTCTCTCTTTTTTTTTTTTTTTTTTGGTGTTCTAAATGGAAATTAATTGAAAAAGTCGTTGCCAGTTGTTTGGCGTTTGTCATAGCCATCGATTCTGCATAGAGACATTCAATGGAAATAATGACAATAGGTTCAAAGCATTTAACAGTAGGCGAAAAGTTCAAGTAATGAATAGAAAAATATGCTTGATTTATTATTCTTATTTGTGATGTATTTTCACAGCTCCTAAGTAAGAATTTAAATGGAAAATATCAATAATTAAAGCAAAAGGCCGTTAGGCAGTTAATTGTTCTCTCAACGTGCTGTACAATTTAACACCTTTATAAAGCACTTCCATTAAGCCCCCGTCAATAGCAATTTTAGCCACCGAATTTCCAAACGTAAATCCATTTAGCTCTAAATTTATGCGTGTACATTTTTTTGGTGAAATAAATCATACACATCAATATGTTTATATGGGGAATAAACGACCGAGAAATACCTTTTATTAAACTAAAGTATTTTAATTTCTTAATTTCATTTATTGCGATCTCTTTGACAATTTGTAAAACTTAAACAACAACTGACAAATACTCAGCAGATTCTATTTTATGAGCACTTTTATACCCATTTAATGTTTGCAGGGTATGGCAAAGAGATGAAATATTTTATTGTCGCTGCTTTAATTGATATATAAAAATAGCTGGCCATTAAACAAATGCACGACAACACAGGCATTCGGGCCAATTCATTTAGCAATTAAAACAAGCTGCGGCCAGCTGGCGGGTGCTTAAAAAAAATACAAATAAAAATAAATATAACAATTTTTCGTATTAAAAATAAACTATTAAATGCAAATCAGTTGCAAAACGAATGCGGACAAAACATATAATAAAAGTGCACACGTCGGACTCGTATATAATTCATTTGGTAAAACCATTTGCCGCCAATTTGTTTGCTAGTTTACTCCTCTCTTATTTTTGTTTTTTTGTATTAATAGTATTTATTTTTTGCTGTTGCTGTTTGCAAATTGAGAGAGAAATATGTTGTCCTTTTAGGCGTTGACAAATCGACGCTCAGTAGAATCGCAGTCGCAGGTTGCACACACAAAAACGCAGCGTCGAGGCGGGAATAATAATTTTTTGGCACGACTCTCTGCCATGTTAACATGTCCCCAGACACGTAAAGGACTCCAGCCAGGACGACAGCTCGGAACGTTGAACGTTGCATACACGCCAGTTTATTATGTGTATGTTGTCCTCTGAGCTGCCTGCATTTTCAGCGCCCTTGTAATCGTTGGCGCGCAACTGAAAGAGCTTTTCCCTGGGTTGGAGTTCAGAGCTTGCGGCTTGTAGCCGCCATTAGTGAACACGGCACGACGGGTAGCTGTGATTACACCCGTGTCTAGAGCCCCATAGAGGGCCAACAGGTTTATCATGTGTCCCTCTCTCAGCTTTTGATAGTAGTTGTTTCGATGCCGGTGCATTTGCATTTAAATATAAATACGTGCGCGGCTTTTGGGCGGCTGGCAGACAAATTACTTTTTAAATGCACTGTAAGCCTTCAATTGTAATTGGCCAACAACACTCTACGGCTTTTGGCCTCGTCGTGTGGTTTGAAACTTTGCCAACAGCACAAAAACTGGCAAAAACTTTGAGCAACGAGCATTAAAAAACAATAAAGTGAAAAAAATAATATATATATATATATATTGCCAAGTGCCAAAATGGTAACGCCTCGACCGAAGCTAAGTGAAAGACAGACAGAGAGAGAGTATAAGCCAGAGGCCCAAGCTAATGGCGTCACGTTTGCGAGACCGTGCCGCAAAAGCAAGTGGCATGCAACATGCGATTGCTGCCAAAAGTGCCGCCTGGCACCAGTCCAGAATTGACGTCGGCCTCCTGTTAGTAGTTTTGGCTTGTTAGTTGGCTCTTGCCAAAACGATTGCGGACGGACGAACGAACGGACGGCAAGTGGCAGCCTGCTGCCTGTTGCATTCAGTCCTTGGAGTTTTCAGCTTCAGCCTGCTTGCTGCCTGCTGCCTGCTGCCTGGGGCGTGCTCCGCCATGCTTCAGTGTCGTGTTGAATTTTTCATTTCATTTGGCGCAGCAATTCACTTGAATGCGAATTTCGTGTCGTCGTCGACATCGTCGTTGTCTTCAGGAAACGGAAGTGGCAGCCAAACAACTGCACACATAGCATATAATAAACGGTTTATATTGACTTCGCTGACTTACAAGGCATAATTCTGGGTTTTTTAGCTTTTGTGGTTGCCCAACAAATTGGCAACCGCCCAGCCACAAGACATGCGACCCAGGGATTATAAGGCTATCAAATTGACGTTAATGAATTAATTTATGAGCTTTTGTGGTTTTGTACATGTGAATGTGCCTGTTGCACTGCATGTTGTCTTTCTCTTTGGGGCAGATTGAAGAACGAGGCTAATTACAGCATGGCGCTGAAGATGGGGCAATAATTTGAAATAGAAAAGATTAAGCAATTGAATGGATCCGAATGGGATTATAAATGTCAAGCACTCAATTGGCCAAATTAAGCGATGAAAAGACAAATTCAATTATGAATGATGGGTGTAAAAGACAAGATTGCGTTCAAAATGTGTAGCATACTTTTAGGATGTTTAGTATATTTCTTTCTTTGTTGTATATACAGATTTAGGAAGGGAATCTGTTTTTATAAGTTAGGTATTTCTTGAAATATACACTAAACTCAACTACACAAAATATTGATTTAAAGTAGTCAAAGATTCAGCTAACAACTACAGCTACATTTTGTCGGCTAAAGTAGCATCAATCTTTATGAAATTTAAGTTGCAAACAATACTGCAACTAAGTGCAACTTTCGAAAAGTTCATCTAAGTGATACTTTATTCAAACTCTTGAAAATAATATGTAGTATAGTATGTAGTATAATAACTTCCGCTGGAACGAGAGTTACACTTGCCTCGCGTTGCAATAATTGGTGGCACCTCTAACACTTGAATGCGTGCGAGTATAATGCCAGCAATTTGTCCGTTGCAATATGTTGAAAGATTTACAAGGACAACGTACAACTGGGACGACAAGGAGTCGACAACATTGTCGCGCTACACGGTTTTGGGATTGGGGCACGTTCTGTGTGGAGCCAGGGCGTAACTAAAACGCCTAATGACGTTTACACGGCCAACATAATTACAGTAATAATGTGGCTGACTCTCAACGCGCAATGAGCAACTCACAACAACTCGCAACGTGCAACAGCAAATGGTGATGACATTAGCGAGGTGTCAGGCGACAATTTAACAAGAGACGATGATGTCTAGGAGGACAAGCGTTGCATATGGTATGCGCGAAAAGGATTCGCCGCCTTTTGTGTATGTGTGTGTGTGTGTGTGTGTGTGTGTGTGTGTGTGTGTGTGTGTGTGTGTGTGAGTGCCACATGCAACAGCAGCAGCTGCTACAAAGCACATTCGTCACGAAATGAGGCAACAACCAGCAGCAGCTCGTGCGTGTGTTGGCCACCATTTTGTATGCTTTTAAATTAGCCAAAGTGTGAAAGTGTCATGTTTCGAAATATGAAATTAACAGCAGCAAGCAGCAAGGATAAGAGCGTGGGAGCGAAAAAAGAGGGCGACGGGCGACACACACACACACTCAGGACGAACACTCGTTGAGGCCTCCACATGTGTAAGGACTCCTCTTTATGAGTGCGAGTGTGTGTGTGTGTGTGCTAATGTGTGTGTGCTTGCCATGTTGCTGCTGCTGCTGTTGCTGCTGTTGTTGATATGCTGTAATTTGTTGGCGAAAATTGAAAGGAAGTGCACTTCAATTAATGTCTGCTGTTGCCTCTGCCGCTCTCGTTATTGCTCTTGTTTAAAATTGCCTGCCAAAAATTCTGGCAGGAAATTGTTTAAAGTGACTGCAATTAAAGTTGTGGATACACAAAAAGTGCTCGCATTGACAACGAGCACTTTAATAATATTTAAAGAATTATGTATTTGCTTATATATACTTGGAAAAAAATGAATATAAATTTCTTTAAAGAGTATTAAAATGGTTTTTGTCATTTCGATCACATTTTGTGTGCTTTTTATACCCGCTACCCATAGGGTAGAAGGGTATTATAACTTTGTGCCGGCAGGAAATGTATGTAACAGGTAGAAGGAGGCATCTCCGACCTTATAAAGTATATATATTCTTGATCAGCGTCAACAGCCGAGACGATATAGCCATGTCCGTCTGTCCGTCTGTGTGTCTGTCCGTCTGTCCGTCTATCCGTATGAAACACTGGATCTCAGAGACTATAAGAGATAGAGCTATAATTTTTTTTCGACAGCATTTGTTATGTTTGCACGCAGATCAAGTTTGTTTCAAATTTTTGCCACGCCCACTTCCGCCCACTTCCAAATTAAAAAAATCGAATAACAAGCGTAATTTTAAAGCTACAGTTCCGAATTTTGGTATATACAATAATAACTATAGTATTTATGATTTCTGAAAATTTGGTTGCGATCAGATAAAAATTGTCGAAGTTGTTAAAGAAATTCTTTTGTATGGGCAAAAACGCCTACTTACTAGAGGTCTTAGTTGCTTTGGCTGCCAATCTGGTATATTGTGCCGTCTATGGTATATTTGGATTACGGTACTATGTCGATATACCAATTATACCATTCGGTATATTATTTTAGTTTTTTTGCAGTATACTTGGTATATTTTGAGAAAATACCGCAAAATATATTTCTTTTATTCAAAACGGGTAGCGGGTATCTCACAGTCGAGTACACTCGACTGTAGCTTTCTTACTTGTTCTGGTTGAATGAGTTAATAAATTTATAAAAACGCAAATAGTTTTCCATTTTAAGGACTACGAACTCAAACTGTAAATTATTCTAATTTATAAGTTGGCTTTTTCCATATCAGTTTATATTATTTCTATTATTTATATTTAGTTTTATTTTTATAAAAAGATATACATTTTTATTTTAATTTACTCATTTTATTTAGAACTTAAAACTACATCAAATTTTCTATATCGCCAAATAAGCTTTTTGAGTACATTGTAACTTCTTAACCTAATGTTTTTCGTTGATCGAAATAAAAATGTATATATAGTAGATATATGAAGAATTGAAAACAGACTACATTCTATTATATTTACTCTCAAAAATAGAAAAATACTTGTATATATTTTCCCCACTCTTGATTTCTCGCTGGCTTTTCTTGCAATTACAATTACCAGTAGCTTGGCTCTTGGCGGAACACTTTAAGCCTATTATTTGCAACTTAAAGATGCCTCAGATTACTTTCATGGAAATAAATGGCAGTTCAGGCAAGCATTTGCTGCTCATAAACAGTTCGGCATGATGCATTATCCTCGTTGGTTCGTGGTCCATGCTCATAGTCTAATGTTCGGTGGTTGCTCATTAAAACTCATTACATGGCCTGGCCAGGTTAGCGATGCTAGAGCTACTACGATAAGGGGTGGAGGAGGAGGTGGGGGAAGAATACTCGTATAGTTTCACATTGCTCGCAGTTCTATGTTCCCTCTCCCTCTCTCTCCCCGCCACCCGCCAACCCTTGGGGGTTGCCAGGTTGCTGCTTCGTTTCGTATCATGGCCTTTGCATAAACTTGAGTTTCATATTTCATTAATTAAAATTGTGTGCAAGGCGGATAACTATGTACATGGAGCACCTGTTTTTCTATAGTCTCATTAACAACACACTCTCCCCACACACACACACACACACACAGCGAGGCAGAGAGTGTGCTCCTAAAATTATGCAACATAATATCATTGTTACTTTGATTAATGATTTGCAAAATCATAAAAGCTTCCTCCTACTTCTTCTCCTTCTCCTTCTCTCGCTCGATAGTCTCATTCAGCAATGGTTTCCTATTACAAAAACAGGCAACTCATCTGCAAAACGTCTTAATTATAACAAAACAAAATGCCCAGGCACATGAAATGTTGTCGTCGCTTCAATTGTCATCCAGCCCTCCAGTTGAGGAGGTGGATGGGTGATGGTGATGGGCAAAGTGCGAAATGTGAAGCGACCATTATTATGCTAATTAATTGACATCAAAGCAGGCAATGTTGGAGGTAAGGTGACAGAGGCCTAGGCGATGTCTTTGTTGCAATGTTTCAAAATCAATGACAGTCGACAATAGATAACATAATGTTCAACCGAGAAAATAGGAGAATTCGTATACTCGTATATATATAAAGTATCGTGGCTGCTCAATAGGAAGGGAAATTTGGGGGGCGGAACTTTTGTGCTATTATGGAGCAAGCTGCTTGTAAGCCGATTTCAATGGAAATGCAAATTGAAGTGCGTTGCCAATTATTTTGTTATTTACGAGCGATATTTTTACCTTTTTGTTGTTGCTGTTGTTGTCTTATAACAAAAGCATATAAAATATAATATGATAATAATGAGCGTAACAAAAAGCACAGTGAACACTGAGTGCTCAGTGTTCGGAGAATGAGGCCATTGCACACACAGGTAAAAACAAGACAGCGATGTCGTCAAATGACAAGGCACAAAATAATGGCCTGTAATAGGATTTCCTCTCCGGAGGAAACGGAAAAGCCGCCTATAAATATGCAATACCATTGGCACTCATACTCAAGTCTCTTTCTTTATCATTTACTTGGCTCTTCGCAGGGTGCATCCTCCAGCCTGGTTGTCAAATACGCCGACACGGAGAAAGAGCGACAAATAAGACGCATGCAGCAAATGGCCGGTCATATGAACCTATTGAATCCTTTTGTCTTTAATCAATTTGGACCGTACGGTGCTTACGCGCAGGTAAGTAGCTCTACTCCTCACTCCCACTCCCATTCCCTTTGAGCTCGTTACCTAATTGCCATTTGCCTTCCTTGTGAACAGCAACAACAGCAAGCGGCTCTGATGGCCGCCGCGGCCACAGCTCCTGGCTCGGCAGCCGCATACATGAATCCAATGGCCGCATTGGCAACGCAAATACCTCATGGCCTCAATGGCACCGGCCAGCCACCGTCGCTGCCATCGCCGACGATGCCCAACTTCAACATGGGCGCCAATACGCCCAATGGTCAGCCAGGTGGCGCAGCAGCAGCCGCTGCAGCTGCTTCAGTTGCGGATGGTGTCTTCACGAATGGCATTCCACAAACGGCATTCCCACGTAAGTAGCTTCCATATTTATAAGAAATAAACTTACAGTATGGTATTATTGTTAAAATATACCGAATTTATATACCAAAAATTCTGAAATATACTGAAAGCTATATTTCGATATACTACTAAATTCAAATCTAAGACGATGCGAAATTATTGTAGAAATATATCATATTTATATACTGAAAAATAATGAAAATATATCTATTTTGAATATCTATATACTATTACATAGAAAACAAAATACCATAGTATGCTAAACATACGAAATTGTCAAGAAATGTAATTAAGTCCCGACAATCAATAAAACTAGCTAAACTTTTCCATCTACAATAAATCAATTCGATGATGTCGTTTAGCAAATTATCACAACGTTTAATAAATTTGCTATCTTTTATTTACTGTTGTAGATATTTATAAAAATTAGACAATTTTATTGACCAATATTTCTGATTTCCAATGTCAAATATTCGTTCAATATTATAAGATATATATTTTGATGATAGGCCTTAATTACTTCTCAATATTTGTAACTAAATTCAGTAAATTGCTTTTGTTAGATATCTGATATTTATTGCCGAAGTTATAAAGTAAAATTAGATCGTTCTATAAATGAGTATTTATAATAAACAATGAGCTCAAGTATAATCTGTTAACTAAAAAATCCTATTTATATGACTAAATTTTCTACATTTATCTTATCGCTATATACTCTATATATCCCACAGATCCGCTGCATCTGACCATACCACCACAAGGTTTGCCAAATGGCGATGCTGCTGCACTGCAACATGCCTTCCCTGGTTTGCCACCATTTCCAGGAGTTGGTAAGTTCCCTCACGCAGGCTAGATTTAGACTTACTGATTTAAGACATTTTATTTATATGGTTACCCAACTCTACCCACCCCCAAACCCCCAAAAAAAAATGAAAGTAATTAAATTGGTTAGAGTGCAACTTTTTTTCTAGGCACAAAACACATCAATTAAATTCAATTTCTGAATTTATTACGTCATGATTAGCCCAGCAAACACTGCCCCCAACTTTCTCGTTTTTCTCTCACTTTCTCTCCCTATAAAATGCTCTCTCACTTTCTGTCTCTTTATCTCTGTCACTCACATGTTGTTTCATTCATTGCCATTGTCATAGAGTGTCTCATCATAATTAGACCCCAAATCTGTTGCCGCTATATATGGCAGGCAAAACAAATTTATCTATATATATAAACCATATATAAAAAAAGAAAACAATAACAACAGAATAAAACAGCTCAATCATTCATAATTGTTTTTTATTGAAATAATTAATAATTGTTGTGTCATGCCATAAATATATATTGTTAGTAAAGTGTTATATATAACTCTAACTTCTATATATACATATTTCATTTGTTTTCCAAAGGATTGAGGAATTGCTTTCAAATATGTTGCAGATATTCGTAATACACTGACTGTTCTAAGGGTTATTTCCTATTTCTGTCATATTTGAAAACGATTCCTCAATGCTTTCGATGGCTTTTCGGTTTAAATTCGTATTCTTAGTTTGTTTTTCATTTTTGTGTCAAATATATGAAGAACGTCGTATATGCAAATCTGTTGTTCAATGTTAAACGTTTAACATTTTTTTGCGAAATCCATTTAAAAACAGATCTTTAATTATTTCAAATGTTTCCGTTCAACAGTTTGTAAAATCCTTAATAATGTTCCATGTTCAAGTAACTTTTGTAAAGCCTAAAAATGTTCATCAAATCCAGTTACCACCCTCAACTGGTTAATCTCTGTATTTTTGAAATATAAAAACTAATAGTAAATGATATTAACAAATTGTTGATATGGAACATATTTCGTGTGTTTTTATTTCGATTATAAATAGTTTAACTAAACTTAATTAAACTTAAACATTATATACGTATACTTAATTGTTGTGTTGTCTTTATAAATGTTTCGGATTTTGTGTAAAAACCAAAAACAAAAATTATTTATATATAACGCAGCCTTTCCCGCCGTCTATGGACAGTTTCCACAAGCTTTACCACCTCCCCTAGCGGCGGTTGCACCCACTCAGCGTGAAGGTAAGCTTTTCATTATTATTTTTCGGTTTTTCCCTTTAGTTCCGTTTTCTCTGTCTTTCTCTCTCTCTCTCTCTTTTATATCTCTGTCTTTGTTAGTTCTGTAACTGAATATTGTATTTAATTTTTTAATATGAATGGAAATTCGAATAACTCATACTATACAAAGCTGCGGGTCTTTTTGTATTAGCATTTGTTTAACACAGCACACACACACACACACCTACACTTATACACTTGCATATTTATATATTTATCTATGAGACACACACACACACACACGCGAACACGTGCATACAGTGACAATATCGCAATTCATGGGTCGCAAAAGAATAATTAATTTTGTTTTTATTTCAAAGAAAGTATTTAAACTAAAAGGGGGCCGTTAAAATTAATTACTTGTATTCCTTTTTTTATTCGGAAGTCGTTCTTATCTTTTGACGCACTTTTGACCCCCACTTCCCCCTCTTATTTTCCAAGTATGTAAAAAGGGGTTGCAAAAAGCAAAGGCGTAAATCGTTTTTAATGGCTGCATTTAAAGACATTTTATGTGAGATCGTAAAAATTACATATAAACTGCTTAAAATCACATAAAAACCGTCGGCGTATATTCCGAGATATTCGCATCAAACGCGAAATGGTCAGAAAAGGGGTTACGGATATGGCGATTCGGCACATGGAATATCATAAAATTTTATGTAACTTTGTTTCGCTTGTTTTGTGTTTTTTGTTTTCCACTTTCTTTCGTTTGTCTGTCTCTCCTCTCTCTCTTTCTCTCAGTTCTTTTGTATTTTTCAAACTGTGTGTAAATCGTTGATGAGACAAGATGCAAGCACACCATTATCAAAAAAAGAAGGCGTATATATGATGTCTATACATATATACTTGTCTATAATATAGTCAGCTATATACATGTACCTACATATCTCTCTATCTAACTCTAACTCTAACTACATCTACATGTGTGTGTGTGTGTGTGTGTGTGTACGTGTATCTAACCCTAATCCTAACTTGATCGTAACGTGTTTTTTTTTCTTTTTCAAAATATTTGTTGCGAGTAGTAAGTTGTTAATTGTGTTTTTTAATTAATTGATTAATATATTAGTAATTACCCTGCATGACACACATGAAACATTAAACTGAACTCATATCATACGATTATAATACTCAATAAAAAAAAAAATGGGGCTGCTGAATATCGAAAAGAAACAATAATCTCAATCTCAAAAGTCAATACCAAAGCCTTCCCTAAGCGTAATTCTTAAGTATCTCTAGATTTATATAGAACTGGTAGTTGATTAAGCTTAAATATTTAGTATACGAGTATGTCTACAATATCTTTTAGCCTACTGTGCAAGCGCATTTTGTTACTGTTAGTTTTGTTGGTATTATTTCTCCATTCTGGTTTACTTCTCTCTTCTCAGTTTGTAATTTAGTTTTTGCAGTCTTATGAAACGCATTAGTTTTAGTTGAATCGTCTACAAAATCAACCACGAAACACGAGACACTAAATAAAAAAAAAAACATAATTATTTACTCAAACAAAAAAATAAAAAAAAAATTCAGCCAAAAAAACTTGCAGACTCAACTCATAAAGTTCTGACTTATGATTTAGCTCATCGTTTAATTTCTTTTCTCTACTTTGTTTCTTTTCTTGTAATGTCTTCTTTTAAGATTTTCTGATGTTCCCAGGATGTTCTATATCTGGCCCGGAGGGCTGCAATCTATTCATCTATCATTTGCCACAAGAATTTGGTGATGCAGAATTAATGCAAATGTTCCTGCCATTTGGCAATGTGATCAGCTCTAAGGTCTTCATCGATCGTGCTACAAATCAGAGCAAATGTTTCGGTAAACTAAACTCAAACCTTCTTCTATTCATTGCATTATATTTACTTACTAATGCCTTTGTTCGCTTTGCAGGTTTTGTGTCATTTGATAACCCCACCAGCGCTCAAGCCGCCATTCAGGCCATGAATGGCTTCCAGATTGGCATGAAAAGACTGAAAGTTCAATTGAAGCGGCCAAAGGATGCCAATCGACCTTATTAACAATCGGAGTTCCTCAAGCGTAACTTACTTCAACAACAACAACAACAACAACAACAACAAGAACAACAACAACAACAACAACTACAACATCAGCAACAATATAATGCGACAACAACTACAGCGGCAACAGTAGGAGCAGCAAGAGACGCCACAGCAACAACTACAACAAATAATTTTAGCAACAGTTTTAGGCCACAATTAACAAATGATCGCAATGCAAATCCCAATACAATGCCCTATACTTTTGCCAGTTGGCGAAGCGGTACCTATTGTTATCGCTACAGCGCCAACAACACCAGCAACAGCAACTGTAACAGCAACTGTAACAGCAACAACAATAATAGCAACAGCATCAATAGCAACACTAACATCAACAGCAACCACCACAACATCGACAACCACAACAGCAACCATATGAACAACAGCAACCACAGTGGCAGTGACAACAACAATTCGAATCGCTTTTCCAAAGTTGAGCTGGTCGAAAAGCTGTTCTTGTGGCAACAACAAAAGCGAAAAGCTTAGCAACAACATTGTCAAGCAACGCCACGAATCAACTTTTCTAAAGGGTGAGACTTAATGCAAAAATCTTAAAATGATATACGGGTCATTCTTCACCTAAATCAAGTCAAATAAAATATTACAAAAAATTAAAAATCAACTATTTTATTTGGCTGATAGATAATCTGCAATTCTTTATTCCAAAATACTAACGATTTATTTCAATTTTCAGATGTACTTCAGCGCAGTTAAAATGAAACTAAGCCCCAGCATTAAAAAAAATACACACATATTCATACATATGGATGCAAAAAAAAAACACTAAAAAATGGTAAACAAAAAATGTATAATACAAAAAAAAAAAAAAAAAAAAAAAAAAATGAAATACTTTAGAGCTGAAATTTAAATAGATTTATATATATATATACAAAACAGCAGAACATACATGCAACTATATATAGTATATATATATACAGGCAGCTGAGAACAGTACTTAAATATTAGAAATGAGATGAACAAAAAAAATGAAAAATGTTGAAAAACAAAAACCAAAAAAAAATTTTTGCCAAATAACGATTATATATGTATATGAATATATATATTAATATATATATTTATAGAGCAAGCAACAAACATTGATATTGATAGTTTTGTTAACAACAAAAAAGAGCAAACAACAACATATGCACACACACATACAAATATACATCCATACACACACTCATACACATACACAATCACAAACTTGAGACAAAAACTGACTGGTAAGAGACCAAAATTATCTGGGTTTTCAATAAAAACAAAAAAGTGGAATAATAAATTAAAATTAAAAACTTAAAAAAAAGGCAGTAACCATTTTTTATACGATATATAAAAATTGGTCACGGGAATTTATTAAAATTAAAAACGAAAAAAGAATAATTAAATGAATAGTGAAAATAGAGAAGAAAAAAAAAATCACACGCTGCTAGGAAAAATAAAAATTAAAATTAAAAAAAAAATGAAATGAAATACACGACACAAGGGAGAATGACGGAAAATTAGAAGAAAAACTATCAAAACTGAATCTGTTAATTGGATGAAATGACAAACAAAAAAAACTATGCATATGAGTTGGTGGTTAGAAAGGAGTTAATGATAGAGAGTAGATCGATGATAATGACGATGACAAAGATGATGATGATATGTAGCTCTGCAACTTTTTAGCATTTAGAACTAAGCAAAATGGCAAAGGATTATATATATATACATACATAAACATATATATATATATGTACATTATATACATATATATATATAGATATATATATATAAATAAATATATAAAATATAAAAATTAACACAAAAATTCGAATTTAATTAATTTTAAGGAGATTAATGAAAAATAAATTTAGCACTAGGTGAAAGCAGCAAGCAAATTAATATGCGATATGCTTTGAGAAGTATCCTTAAGTCAAAATTAAAGAACCACACAAGGTTTTTGCGTAGCCTGCAACAAACAAGCGAAAATATCATTTTTTTACAATATGTAAAAGAAAGAAAAGAAATATATAATTATTTAAATATAATAATGAATTTGTTAGAACTAAAAATTGAACAAATACAAAACAAACTAAAAATCGAAGAAAAAAGATGATAAGAAACGAGCAAATTGAATACTGTTATTTTGATTTGCCCCTAGACAACTAATTTTCAATTTCCGAAATGAATGAAAAAAGAAATTCAGTTTGGCAAAAGCACGGTTTTGATTTTTGTTTTAAAACTAACGAACAAACAAACAAAAAAAAATCGTAAACGATTTTATAGCATTAAAAATAATTAAAGTAAAAAAAAAATCAAACAAACTTTACACTTAAACTTAGCTGCTTGCAACAAAAACAAATACAGGTACTTACAAATATACATACATATACATATATATATATATATATATATAGTATATATATATCTATATATAATTATAAAACTGAAAACAAAAAGATATATGATATATATATGTATATTATATATGTACATATATGAGCAAAGGTATAAGCTACAAATGGAAATTTTGCTAAGAAAGTATGTATACATATATCTATATATAGTATATATATACATATGACAGACAATTGAACATTTTGGCCACTTGATTTCACAAGCTCCTCCAATACAAAACACCCCGATAAGAAAGCCACAAACTTTCTATCCAAATAATGATAAAGTTGACCATAGCGCGCCCTCGCCCAAACAAAGCAAACAACAAACAACAGTAACAAGAACAACAAAATTTACACATATTATTATTAAAAAAAAAAAGAAATTAACAAATAACATGCATATGGCATAAATTATTATTATTATTGATGATATATACATACATATATAAACTAAATTTAGCATTTTTTATATAAAGGCAAAAACAATTTTTAGCAAAACTAGAAAATTCAACACTGACATTTTATATGAATATTTAAACATTTTTTGCCTTTTATTTAACACTCACACACATACACTCATACTCAATCACACACCCACATAGCAAGCAAATCTAACTTAAAATGTCACATATTAAAAGAAAAGAAAAAAACAGAAAGCAAAAAATTAAAACCGTAATCCAACAATTTTAGTCAACTGAAATCTGTTGATTCAAATCCTTAAACAATTTGACTTTGTCTTTAAAAAATAAAGGAAAAGGAGGAATTAAAAAAAATATATATATATATATATCTATATATATCTGTACAAAATGAAGTGGAAGATTGTCAAATCTACAGCTAAATATGCCAAAAATGAACATAAGAGAAGATGAAGAAAGATAAAAAATTAAAATGTAACAATTATTTAGAATTTGTATAGAGAAAAAAACGAGAAGAGAACTACGTTTAGAGCCTAGTTTGTGGGTTCAGAAACAGAACTTGCGACACATATTTGATACTAATGATAAAAACAATTAATTATTAAATAATAAATATATATGAGTATATATATATATATTAAATATAAAATATATAAGAATATTTAAGCATTAAACAAATTGTTATCAAAGTTAAAGTTAGTTTTGTTACCAGTGCAATATATACTTTTGTGCAAATACTTAACTTATTTATGAGTTCCCCCCAAACACACTACTTAACAATAGTTTCAAATCATATGTCACTTTCCTTGAATTAAATGAATGAAAATCCCAATCAAAAATGAACATTACCAGTTAGCCAGTACGTTATGGGACAGTATTAAATACCTTACAGTTTTTTGGCCAAGTATAAATCCGATTAGATTGAGATATGTGTTTACTCATGACGACGCTATGTGGCCTAGCTTCTAGCTAACGTACTCTCGAATATAAGTAAAAACCTAAAAAAAAAAAACTACAAAAGATTCTTCAGTTTCAATTCACTTCAATTCATTTTGTTTTATCAAATGTTAAGCGTAATATCTTGTAAATATTATAAACGAATCCCCCAATACAAAATGCAAGGAATAAAGAAACACAGAAACAAACCAAAATGCATTATATACACACAAAAATTACTAACATATAACTATATACATACATAAATACATATACATACGAGTACATTTACATACATACATATATAAAAATATATATGCAAAATTATCAATTGATTTTAGCGATTATTCCGTAGTTAAAAAACCAAAAAGCAAGTTAAATAACTACAAAGCCCCAATTTTGACAGCTTCTAAAAATGCTAATCTAGATTTTTACTAGAGCAATACACGAAATACACCCACACCCACACCCACACCCAAAATCCACACGTAAAACATACACCCATACACATATACTCTCACTATATGTATTTACGATCTTGTATGAATCGATCTAGTCAAATTCAAGTTAATTATTGCATAAAACAAACTTTAAACAAAGTCAAACTATTGAGATAATAATAAATTATTATTATTATTATAATTATTATTATTAATTATGATTTTTTGTATTGAAAATACGAACAAGTATTTAAACTAAATATATGAAAACAAATTATTATTATTATCATTATTATTCTATGCTATTATACAAAACGTTTTAGACTATATATACACAACATTTAAATAAAATACAAAACAAAACAAAAAACTAAAATTAAAAACTTAGTGCAAAAAACTGATTTTGGCAAAATTATGCAAATTATATATCCAAACAAAAAAAAAACAAAATAATATAAAATAAAAATTAAAACAAATACAACAAATATACAGAAACTTAAATTATCAATACATATTATTATTTCTAATGCGTAACAATAATAAACTAAACCGATGATGAAATAAAAGCGATCAACAAATTGACAAATACAAAATACCAACAAAAACCAAAACTTGTTTTATTTTCCTTAATTATTTTTCAAGTGTGAAGATGTGGCTTATGAATTGGCAGAGCTTTGAATAACCAAACGGACCTACAGACCTAACTACGGACTGAGAATTTGGCACATTATATACACCCATATCATTTTCATGTCCAAATTTATTATAATTTCTCTCATTGATTGATTGAAAACAAAAAACACATACAAAAGGGCTGTGACTTGAACGTTAAAAATAAAAAAAACAACTGTGTAACTAAAATCAAATAAAATTCTTTTTCTTTGCTTTTAATATTTCTTAAATTATGTTCCGTAAATCAACAAAGAAAAACAAAAACTAAATTAAATATAAATTTAAACATTTTGTTTTCGAATGCGGTGATAACTAGCAACCAAGAAGCCAAATCAAAATTAATGCATACAAGATACATAACATAATAAATAAATAATCAATAAAAAAAAAATTATGAAATAATTAATGCTAACATTGAGCGGTTATTTTAAATTCGAAATGAAATGTGATGCAAAACGTTAAACAAACAAAAAAGAAAAAAAAAACATATGTCGAATTGAAATTATTAAAAATAAATAAAACAAAATAAAATAAAGAAAAAACGACAATTGTACCTTGAGCATAAAGCGTTAAAATTGGAACTAATGAAAGGCACAACCTATATAAAAGATTCGCCAGGTTTCGCCCCAATTCGATAAAATGTTGGCAAATGGCAACTCCACGAATATTTCAAATTGGCACTTGCATTTGCAAATTTTGCCAAAATACAGTTTACTGCTCAAATGATTTTCATTTTTATAAAACAATTAAAAGATCTTCAGCGCGTTCTCACACATAAATAAACAACAAATACAAAGCACATCATATCAGAAAATGAAAAAACATACAACGCGTATATCGTAGAAATTAAACGAACAATTTTTTTCAGATGAAAGAATTCACATTCTAGTGATCTATTGGACGCCCCTCCAAAAAAAAAAAAAATGTTAGTCGTAGAGTCGATTAATCGAATATATGAAATGAAAAATGGGAGTTAGAAATGCACTACTTCTTTCTAAAAAAAAAAACAGACAAAACACAACATAAGAAGAAAAGAAAATTCTTTCATATCGCATAATTAGCTTTGATTTGCATAGATTAGTTTAATTTGCAGTCTAAAACTTAACTGAAAGATATGAAATAAATCTTAAGATTAAGCATTGTATATTTACTAAAAGAAAATGAAGTCTCTTATCGATGATCGTTCCTTAAACTTAAATCATAAGATTTACATGAATATACTTACTTATAGTGGCTCCGCTATGATACATACATTTAGTCCTATATATAAAGTATTTTTATTATGAGGACATTCTTATAGAATGTCTATATATAATTTATAGATGATAACTACAAAATCAACTAACTAACTTATTAATTAATTAATTACTCTATGCTAGTTATCGACAAGGCTAGACAAAGTAGTGAATGAAGCTTACGAAACACTAAACACAAAAACAACCAAGAACAACAAGAACAACAACAAGAACAACAACCAAAAAAAACACATGAGTCCAAGTTTAGAACTTAATAATCAAAAATATATTTAGATACACTTTTCTGCAGGTATTTAACTCAACAAAAACAAAATGAACGTTATACTTAAACAAAATTACAGTACGATAATTGATAAACGATAAACGGTAACGATTAACGATAGATCTAGAGCAAGGCACATTAAATGACCCCACCATAACCATGGACTACTAAATTTCATACACTAGTTTTTTATACACAACAAACCAACAACCAACTATCAACAAACAAACAAACAAAAAAACAACCAACAACCAAACAACAAACCAGAATAAAACAAACAACACATTTAGATACACACACAGTTAAATGGGCCCAATTAGACGGGGGACTTAATAGCCCTACGAATTGAGGGAGGGGTGCATATCTTTTTTGCTAGGCCTAGAACATTTTGCCTTGATAGCATTTGGGTTTATTTTAATCTAAACACGAATAACTTATAGGATACAGGGTAAAACATGCAATTAATAATAATTATAATAATAATAATAATAATAATAATAATACTAATCATATAAACATAAAACAAATAATAATTGTAGTATACTTATTACAATAATACATACTTTTTATTTGGGTTCCAAACTACTAGTTTCCTTAAGCTTTTGCACTAAATTTTTGATTTTCGATTTGGTAGCTTGACAAAAAAATTCTTGAAAGCTTTGCATAAAATTAGAAATTTGCTTGAATAGTTCTCTAGAGCAACAACAAAAAAATGGGCATAGTTGGGACAGGAGTGCAGTAGTAGGAAAGTATACATATATATACATTTATATATATATACATACTTATATACATATGTAAGTGTATAGGAACAGAACAACAACAACAACCAGCAACAATAATTGGCGGCGCTTGTAAGAAAGCTCAGAAAGTGCATTTAAACAAAAAAAAATATGAAATAAAAATTTTTAAAAACAACAAATAAATATAAATCGAAAATGGAAATCTAGTCATATTTATATAGGCGATGAATTATATATTATACTATTATTATGACAATTATTATTATTAACATAAATGCAAGAATAATGCAAAAGATTTATTAGCGAACTAAGGTCAACATGCATTATAAACCAATTTTGCAATTATACAAAATAAAATGCAAAGAAATTCAACTGAATTGAATTGAATTGAAGTGAACATGAAATGAATTGAAACGAAATGAAATGAATATGAATATGAAAATGAAAGGCCCCAAGTTATTTTTTGTAGATAAAAATGTTATCTTTTAGAACTTAGCCAAATATTAGACACTGATCACAGTTGCAAAATGATACAGTTTGAGAGCAGGCTAAGTGTAAAAAAAAAAAAAACAAAAAACGAAAAAAAAAACAAAAGATCAAAGCGAATTTATATTGTAAATAGGTAAACACAAAGCCTAAAACTACTTGCCTACGAGGGTTTAATAATTACAAATTATTAATTATTTAATAATAGTTGCTAGTTTAGTATATAGCAAACACAAACACACTCACACACACATCGATACATTTGCAGGCCAACCTTTGAGAGTTGTTCCAATTACGTTCAATGATTATGTAGATCCCGAATACAATACAGCTTTTTCTGGTACACACACGCTTTACTTTCTGTTTAGAAATCCGTCCGTACTTAGCACTAGCACACACACTCACACACACACACGCATACAGTTATAACCCTAATACACGTATAAGCAAATGTAATAACTTGAATATTGAATAACAATTCTGCATACTGCGTTACAAAAGCCGATTATTGGTCACTCCGATTCTTACAGTTCAAAATTGCATCGGCTTTAATTCTTATTTGCATTGAAGTTATCCCTAGTCACACGTACATACATACGATACACAGATAGTTACACTCACACTATTGATATTGATATTGATATTGATATTGAAACAGCAAATAAGGTATTATTTGAGATTTTTGAAGAGCACCTTTAATGAAAACAATAAGAAATTTAGCAGCAAATGAAAAGCCTAATGCCATATAAACATAAGTGAACAACAAACAAAAAAAAAAACCCAAAAAACTTGCACATAGAATTTGTAGCATAAATGTAAAGCAAAATGAAATACTTTCAGAAAATTCATTCCCTTTTAAAGTCTGCTGTTGAAAATAAAAATACAAAATGAAAATAAACAAAATACTAAACACAATTTATATTGATTCGGAAAGATTTTCAAGCAACTTTTTAACAAAAAATAAAAGAAACATTATAATCAACTCAACAACAAAAAATTAAATATTAAATGTAAAATGGTTTCAAAATCAAGAAAGAAAATGAATAAGTAAACACAAATAAAATATAAACAAAACGTGTAGTAAAGAAAGTTAAAAACAATTTCATAAACATCTGCATCAATGATCAAATTATTGTTTCACTATTTGATGCAAGTTTTCGCATTTTTGCATTTTTAAAATTAAAATCAACAATTTTCATAATGTTTCTCAGCACTCTTCAATATTATTCCCTAACTGACAGCATGTTTGGCGTTTCATTTATTTCGATAATAAATTAACTATGTTTACACAATTGAAATTCACCAAACCGGAATCAGAATTCAATCCGAATACTCGTACTTATTATTATTGACAGACTCACAGACCTTGACAAACACATTGAACATGCACACATGCACACACACATTCTCACAAAACGAGTAAATACTTAATTATATATTACAAAATTTATATTTATACATACATTATACATGATATACATACATACATTTAAAGTGCAGAAGTAAACTAATAGGCAATGTAGTTGGAAATGGAAATACATAGAGAAACGATACATAAGCAGAAAGATTAAGGAAGAGGCAGACATTAAATAAACTAATTTAAAATAGCAAAGAAATGGTCTTTATATTAACTATATATATATATACTATATACTATACATATGTGTATATTGAATACAATTTATAAATAATAACAAACTCAATGGCGAAGTGTGTAAAATTTGTGCATTCGTTCATGAAAACAAAAGGATGAAAGTAAACACCGAAAAACATTAAAAATATATCTATTATATATATATATATACATACATATATATATATTCAATTTAATTTTTCGCTCAACACTGCGAAAAATTGTTGAAGTCACACATTTAAAGCTATCAAAGAAACTATTAATTAATATTGAGAAGAAACGGAAGAAACGCAAACAAAAAACAAAAGCAAAAACCAAAACAAATAACACAAAACTATGCAAGAAAAATATTTTAATACTTAACAGGCGTAATGATGCATTAACAAGTCTAGTTTAAACATTATTTATATGCCATACAAGAACATACATAAATAAACCTAACATATATTTATAAGTATACATACTACACTACAACTCCAAATACAAATACAATACAAATACAAATACAAATACAATACCAAATTACAATAACATGATTATAAAATGATTAGAGCCAGAGCAACAACTAATTACATGCATTATTATACGAGTACATACGACATACGAGTAAATGAGTAAACATTATTTGCGCCTTTTCTCAACTTGTTTTTGTTGGTTTTTTATTTACATAATTCATCTGTTTGATAAAGAACGAGAAACGACAGCAGTTAGGCCAAAATGCGCAGTATAAGCTAACAAAAGCTAACAATAATATAAAAAGAGAACAACAAAATAAATAAATATATATATACTAAATATAATATGAATATCAAGCAAAGTTTAGGCTAAATTTTGCCAGTTTTCAAAAGGGCAAACATGTAAATTTTGTTTCGTTTGCCAAACTAGGCGTCGTGTATGGGCGACATATGGAAAATAATATGATAAACGTGGAGCAGAACATTGAAAAATAAAATGGGAGGATGGAGAAGAATATGAAGCTAGAGCAAAAGTAAACCAAGTTATAATTACAACAATTAAATTATTATTAATAAATAATTATTATACATGACAACTTATGCAAATGTAATAAGTGAACAAAAAAAACACAAAATAAACAGGCGAAAAACTGGCAAGTTTAATAAAAAAAAATAAATAAATAAGAAAAAACATTTAAAAAAAGATAAGAAAAACCAAAATGGTAAAATTACAAAAATGCAGAAAAATATATATTATATATACTTTATAGACATTTAAACAGGAAAACAAAAACAAAATGCAAAGAACAAACTAAAAAATAAAGTTACAAATAATAAACTTTTACCATAAAAATATCAAAAAAAAATTGTCCAGTGTGTTTTATTTAAAAGGAGTTTTAAATTTCAGTTTTAACATTCACTACGAAACGTTGGCACTTTAAAGGTATTGTCCAACACTGGCTCTGTTGCCATGTAACGGTTTGCCGGCTAGCAACCGTATTATGAAGATGTAAATATAAAGAAAATTTAACAGTTTCACTTAAGATGTCCGACCAACTAGATCAATTGGCCACCGCTGAATTGCAGCGTCTGCAGCGCCAACATCGATCCCTTCAGCTAGATCTGCGGGGTCTCCTTGAGGAGAAGGCAAAGCGTTTGAAAAAGCAGAATCATATGATCAACGTCTTGCAGTTAGAGCATGAGAAACTAAAAGAAGAAATCAGAACCTTAGAAGGTGGGACTCATGCCCGCAAGAACACCAACAAGGAAAAGCATTTGGGCTCCTTGCAGAAGCAACAAACCGAATTGCAAAGAGTATTGCAGAGTGAACGTACTAATCTGTGGGAGCTAGAGGGGCATATTAGAAAAATGGAGAAAGAAATCGATGCATTACGTCGCAACGAAGTGCCCGACAATTGTTATAAGGACACCATTTGCAAGGTGCAAAAGAGCGTGGTCAAATTGGAGAATCGTCTCGATGTGGTCAACAAGAAGTGCAGCGATGTTCTCACGGAGAATAGCAAAATGCGTGATGCCATAAATCATATGCTTCAAGATCGGTAACGCTACTGAGCAGAGAGAATCTTTTACGTATACTTGATTTTCTTGTTATAATTATTCACCTTTCTTTAAACATTTTCTTGTTGATAGATAATTATTTTAAATAATTATATTGATTATATTTATTATTTTTCATTTGTATACTATTTTAAATTTTGTTTTTTTTAATATTTTAATCGCACTTCCCTGTTTAAGCGTAAAGTTACGTATACGTTATGTTGTCAAGTTACACATATTGTTATTTGACCACAATTTGTTTTAAAAACAGTGCAAACTTCAATGACATGTGGCAATCGATGGTCACCCAATTTAATGACGGAAAAAAACTTATAATGGACTTGATTGATCAATCGACAATGGCATTTGATCAGCGTCAAGAGCTATGCACAAAGCTAACAGTGCTGAAGGATCGCAATGAGAATGATAAAGTCATGCACATACAGGAAATGAGGGAAATGCAGCGTCGCTTGGAGCACGATGCAAAGTTGCAAAAGTTCTTCGATATCAAGGGACAGAAACGTATGAATCCTGAACTGGAGCAACGTGAACTGGATAAGAAGCAGACTCAAAAGGAGAACTACGAGCGACAGCTATTCGAGTACAAGGAGATCATCGAACAAATTAAGCAGTTATACGGCGAGGATGACACTGATCGTTTGGTGGCTCAATTCAAGCGCCAGGAAGACGAAAACTTTGCACTCTTCAACTACGTAAACGAGCTGAGTCACGAAGTGGAGGTGCTCAATGACACTACACAGGAGTTAACCGATGAAATCGGTAAGTTTAATGAGCTATAAAAAAAATAATTGATATTTCCAATGTGTTTCCTAAGAACGTCAAAAATCGGAGCAAACCGAAAAAGAACTTAAACTGAAGACGGAAGCTTTAGATTATCTAAATGATGAACTCGCTCGCATCGAGCAACTGGCCAAGGAAACCAGCGAGAAGAAGCAAAATCTCAGCAGCAGGTTGCAGCAACTACTTCGAGGAATTGAAGATATATTCAAGTAAATTTAATGAACAAGATTTTAAAAGTTGTTATACTATTTTTTCTTCATTAGAGTGCTGGCCTGTGATGATGCACCCATACTAAATGTGCTCAGCTCCAAAACTTTTTTGACCGTACACAATGTGAAGCTATTCATTGGTGTTATTGAACGTCGAGTGAATCTCATTATTAGCACGATTAACATTGAGGATAATTCCAACAGAATCTTGGCAAGAAAGGATCGTGTGCCCAAATTTAATATACGTGAATCAGCTAAAATGAAGCATTAATCATATAATACATTAATGAAAGACTCAATAAAATGCATTTCAAAAATCAATTCATTATAATTTATAATTATTTATATAATCTTAACATATAATGCACATCGTAAATCTGTATAATTGTGGCTAATCTCATATACTATGCTTACATACTATTGCATTGGGTTTTGAGGATCTCAAAATATGCTAGAATTGCAGCTTCAATCAATAAAAAGTAAACGATTAAGCAGTAAAAAAATAAAACTCCATAAAATAAAACTTAAAGCTTTCGCAAATACTACACACAATTCAGAGAATATATATTAGAATTAAATAAGGCTCAACAATTCTATAGAGTAGTTCTTACAGTTAGTTTTGCAGACATATAATTATCTTATTAGCTACAACAGGCTTTGTTAAAATATCAACAAAAATATAGAGATATAGATATATTTGTATTTGTTACACCATAAAATTCCACTAAGGGCCTTTCGAAATTCCGCATTCTACACATGTCTCAGGTTTTGTCATTTTAATCTTCGCTAGTCAAAGATGCCGACACGGGCGTTGTCACATCTCTACTTTCGCCATTGAGCAAATATACAGGAACATTACTAGTAGCTACTTCAATCTCATGTGCAACCATAGCACTGCTTTGCTCTATCTCTGGACTGGGCGTGGGCAGTTGAGATATTTGCTTCATCACTGCATCTTGGTCGTCGCAGCTTTCGCCATTGACTGCCAGCGTCACATAGGCAGCAATACTAAGATCTTGTTCTGTTTGACAGCGATCCGAGACACTAGAAGACGAAGCACGTGAAGTTACAGAGGGAGCAGCAGTAGATGGTGTGTGAACTGGTACGTTGGCTGAGTCTAATGAAGGACTAGTAGATGATGCCGAGGCAATTATAATGGCAGGAGTGGCAAGAGGTACAGAAGCAGTTACGGACGGTTCAGCTGCCTTCGTCACACAATTATCAATAGAATGGTCTGCTTGGGTTGACTGAAGATCGGAGGAATCATCGTATATGGTGTGAGCTACTGCAGCTTGTTGCTTTTTCTTTTGAACGTTCTTTATGCGCGACCATTGGTGACCCTTACGACGTCGACGTCTATTCCAAGCCCGCTTCACTGGAGGAATGAGAATATCCTCTTGGTGTTCCTGTAAAATGAGTTCACTTGTGAATGCACAGCTTAATTCCGCTTTTTTTTTATTAAACTTACCACGAGATCTTCTTCAATATCACTGTGCGGCACAATCATTTCTTTAACGTGGATACGTTTCAGTCTTACAATGGGTATGGGCGTCGCCTCAATTTGTGATAATGCCGCCGCCTTTGCTCGCTCTTCTTTTGCATAATTCGTGATTATCTCCAGGTTGCCCTCAAGCTCATCAGCTTTTTGACGTAGCTTACCATTTAACGCATGTAATCTCTTGAGCTTTAGCTTATTGCGATTCTGATTTTTCTGTTTTGGTTTCGTTTTTGCATTTTGCTTTTGCGGCAACGACGCCGAAGACATCGCCACCGAAGCTGATTCATCAGATTCATCTCGTTTTTCTTGCATTTTCATGCGTTGCAGTTTGAGTAAATTATTATAGAAGCGAACATGTTTCAGAGAGCTATCAGCAAACTTATGACGATTAAACTTATAGCTGCTGGCCTCGGCCTGCAATTGATTAATGTCAATGTCAGTGCTGCGTTCGCATTGTCCGTGACGTACGGTGCCATTCGAGCTGTGCGTTGATGCGGGCGGTGTGGGCAATGATCGCTGTGGAGCACGCGATTGAAGTCTTTTCGGTTGAGGAGTTGGGGTGCCACTCGATGCATTGCTCGTCGTGGGCGTTAGCTCTATTGTCGGTGTGGCCATATCAGCAACTGTGACGCACGAGCGTTTATCTGTCGCCTGTCGCTTTCGACGACGATTTACGGCCGACAGTGCTTCGCCTGTCCCTTTATCACAGTGTTTCTTGGCTTCCACTTTGCTAAACATGCGTTGTCCAGCTTGCAAATGTTCTGTGAATGCAAATCAATTGAATTAGCAACACTTTAAAATGATTGCAGTTATTGTTTACCTCTATGCCCCATCCATTTGAGTGTCTCGACGTGATCCATCGATGAGGTTGGTGTCAACGATATGCGTGACATATAATTAACTTGTTTGTAACGTTTAATGGTGGGCTTAATTATTTTGTGGGTCTTGCCAAATCCTGAGCTACTCGAGGCGCCCAAAAGGTCCGTACTGAACGTGACCTGTTTCTTCTGCAACGATGCTTCGCTGCTGTTGCTATTACGACTAGATGGCTGGTGGCAGTGATGATTATGATTGTTCTCTAAACTCGCCGTCTCCATGTTGCTGCTGGACCCTTCACAGATCAGAGCGGGACTCGAACTGTGAGTTACCAGCGGCATACGTGAATCCGAGTAAAACATGCAGGGGGATATGGCATCGTCTTCAAAGCCAAAACTTTCGTTTTGCACGTTTTCCAGCTGCTGCTGCTCTTGCTCCTCCTCCTGCTCTGCGGTTTGTACACATTGGTCAACAAGATGTGGCGGTGTCTGCGTTGTGCTTACAAGATGCAGACTATCACGACGACAGCTATAGCTGTTCACTATACGTGGCATCGTGTAGGTCTCTGTAGTTGTTGTTGTTGCGATTGATGTTGTTTCTGCTCCCGTTGTGGCATTGACCAACGCATTAGCTGCACTGCTCGTGGCACGTTGATAAGTTCGCAAATTGCTGGGAAAGATACGGGTAACGGGCAGATAATCATCTAACTGAGTTGCCGACGCTTCATTCGAACTGGACGCATTGCCATCGACATTGGCGGGCACACTGAAGTCCAAAGAAAACATTTCCACATCATCATCGGACTCGCAGAGATCAACCACCTCGCAAGTACTATCAATGCCACGATACAAAGCTGTGGCACGTTTCACTGGCTCCAAACGTTTGGCATTTTCACAGAGTGTCTTCAGAAAATCCGGCGGATCCGGTGCTGGTGGCGGCAGCGGTGTTTTCGTCAACGTTATCGCCGCTGCCATGGCACTGACCAGCATTAAACCTGATTCCGATGTGGCTTTCTCTTCATCCGAGTCAAAGATCTACAAAAAGTGTTAAAGGTGTGCTTTCAGTAAAGTTCAACAGCATTTCCAGTTATCGAATTTGTTTGCAATTGATATTCAGCGTATGTTTGTAGTCATTTTATGTGCAGTGAAATCATGCCAACCTGTCACCTTGTCACGCGACTAACTGCGCCGGCGAAGGCATCTGCCTGCTTCACATGCCCAAAATCAGACCTTTTACTAAGACATCATATTCATTTTGGCATAGTTATAGTGCAGTGTATTGTATTCCATTTAACTAGAGCATTCTACAGTTATATAAACCGTTGGTAAATCAGCATTTTATCATACAAAAGCAAATTACTATGCAAATAGTTCAACAACTTTCGACATATGAAATAAACTCGTTTCGCAACATCATTAGATATTTAACAGAACTAACCTGAAGCAGCGTATGCATTATTTCACTTTATTCTAACCTGTTTTACAGATAATCATTACTAGAAAT